>NW_015160850.1:147445-147575 GCF_001447785.1 Gekko japonicus | reverse complement strand
CTCCTCGCTTCCCGGCAAGCTCCCTCGCCGCTCCTTGATACCTCGCCTCGCGGCCAACCTCGCCCAGCCTCGTCAGCTCAGCCAAGCGGTCAAGCAGACAAGCGAAAATGTCGGAACCGAACACCTCCTC
>NW_015160850.1:147174-147292 GCF_001447785.1 Gekko japonicus | reverse complement strand
CTGGACAACATGGGTAATGATTCTAAAGAACTATCTCGCCTGCTTACAGGTTACTGACGCAGGGATGAAAAGGTCCCATCTCATACGCCTTTGTGGGATGGATACCCTCATCCTCTTG
>NW_015160850.1:144768-147125 GCF_001447785.1 Gekko japonicus | reverse complement strand
GAGAAGGCGGCGGATTTCCTCGCCGGCCTGCGGAAGGCCGCCACGCAATGTGATTTTCCCAGTTTGGAAGACACATTACTAACACAATTCCTGGTGGGCCTGCGAGAGGCCAAGCTAAGAAGGCGCCTGATCAGGCAGGACGACCTCACGCTGGCTCAGGCCTTAAAGGATGCGGCGGCCTTCGAAACCACGCATCCTAGCCACAGTGGGCATCAAGTCCACAACATGCAACCATCGATGGAGTCGGCCGAATCCGAGGAGGACGAGGTTCTACAAGTCCGGCGCAGACCCTCGCAACCGCATCGCTCAAGAGGGAACCTGCCAGCAAGGACATCGGAGCCCGCCCCCCCCTGCACCAGCTGTGGAGAAGCACACGAACGCCGGAACTGCCGGTTCCGCGGCGCCGTCTGCTGGGCCTGCAGCAAACAGGGCCACATCGCCAAGGTCTGCCGCAGCCGCCGTCAGCAGCCCAGGAAGTCCAGCCACCAGATGGAGCCCATCCACACCGTGGACCTGCACGCGCTCAACACCAACACCATCAACCATCAGCCCCAGGTAGGTGACCTTCCCCGCGCAGGCCGGAACAAGGTACACGTTTCAGTCCGGATAGAGGGGTCCCCCTGTAGTATGGAGATTGACACGGGCTCCGAGTTTACCATAATCTCGGAGGACACCCTGCGGACTGTGTGTCCCAAGGGGGGACCCCCTCTGCGCAAGCCACACTTTAAGTCGCAGGATTTCAATAAGAATCCTGTGGTGGTACGGGGCTGGGGCAAGTTCATGGTGGAGTTTCAGGATTTCAAGGGATATTTGGACATACTGGTGGTGGGGGGCCGGCTTTCCAGTCTCCTGGGAATGTCATGGTTCAAGCCGCTGGGGTTGACCATCGGGGGCATCCACCAGTTGCAACAAGCCGACTTCATGGACGTTTGCAACGAGTTTCCACGGGTTTTTGATGGGTCCCTAGGTAAATTCACAGGGGCCCCCATCTCCCTGGACCTGGACCTGGCAGTCCGCCCCATACGGATTAAGGCCAGGAACCCGCCTCTAACGATGAGGCCCAAAATAGAGGCAGAACTCGATAAGCTGGTGGCCCAAGGAGTGCTGGAACCGGTGGCGTCTGCGCGCTGGGAAACGCCCATAGTCACCCCGGTCAAGCCCAACGGGGATGTTAGGATCTGTGCGGACTATAAGTGCACGTTAAACAAAGCACTGCAGGACCACGCGTACCCCGTACGTTTGCCACCCGTCTCCGCGCCGTCCTGCAACATTTCGATCAAACGGGGCTTAAGGTGAAGCGCGAAAAATGCCAGCTCGGCGTTCACAGGGTGGCGCACAGGGCATTCACCCGACGACAGAGAAGACGGCGGCGATCTCAAACGCTCCAGCCCCCTCTTCCAAGACTGAACTGCAGGCCTTCCTAGGCCTCCTCAATTTCTACCACTCTTTTCTTCCCCTCAAAGCAGCGGTAGCGGAGCCCCTCCATCGGCTCCTCGACAAGGGCGCGCCGTGGGTCTGGGGCCCGGCTCAACAGGCGGCGTTCCAGGCAGACAAGGACCTTCTCACATCCAACTCAGTCCTCGTCCACTTCAACGAGGACCTACCAGTAGTGCTGGCCTGCGACGCCTCTCCTTATGGGGTCGGGGCGGTCCTGGGGCACAACCTGCTTACGGTCAGGAGGTCCCTGTGGCCTATTACTTCCGTACCCTGTCCTGAGCGCAATTACGCGCAGATTGACAAAGAGGCTCTCGCTATCGTGGCCGGGGTGAAAAAATTTCACCACTACCTCTACGGCCGGCCCTTCACGGTCCTTACGGACCACAAGCCTCTTCTGGGTCTACTTGCCCCGGACCGCCAGACCCCCCAGATGACCTCTCCGAGGGTGATCCGTTGGTCCGTGTTCCTGGCCGGGTACAACTATTCGCTCGTCCACCGCCCCGGAAAGGCGATGGGACACGCCGACGCACTGAGCCGCTTGCCCCTGCCTTCGACGGACCTGGACCCGGCCCCAGCTTACCAGATCGCCCTTCTAGAGGCCCTGCCAGACCAGCCTGTCCACGTTAGGGAAGTAGCCCGTCGCACCGCCCGGGACCCAACCCTTTGCCGCGTCCTCGACTGGGTGAGAAGGGGGTGGCCGGTGGTCACCGCAGGGCCTGAGTTTACGGCCAAAGATGAACTGTCTGCACACAAGGGCTGTGTGCTGTGGGGAGGCCGGGTGGTGGTTCCTTCCCCCCTCTGAGACTGGGTGCTAACAGCGTTACACGAGGCCCATCCGGGCGTGGTGTGGATGAAAGCCTTGGCTCGGAGTTATGTGTGGTGGCCCGGCCTCGATCAGGACATTGAGAGGCTGGTGAAAC
>NW_015160850.1:128661-144056 GCF_001447785.1 Gekko japonicus | reverse complement strand
AGCCTCCGTTCCTGTCCAGGTCACCCCGGAGCCTCCTGAGCTGCCACCACCAACGCCTCAACCAACCTCTCCGCCACGGGCTCCCGAGGCGAACCCGACCGGCACCCCAGAGCCGCGCTGCTCCACGAGGACTCGGAAACCCCCGACGTACCTACAGGACTTCGTGTGTGGGTAGTCTGGACTATGGGGGGAGGGGTGTAATGTATCCGCCATTACCACGTGCGCGACCGTTGGGCCATGCGGTCAAGCACAAGCCCAAAGCTTCATTCCTGCAGAACAATAGCGGAGCGGATCCTAGCCCGCACCAACCAGAGGGCCAGGTCCGCGGCCGAGAGCCAATGGGACTCTCGGCCACTGTAAATAACCTATAGGGTGACTAGGGGTGTGTTTTGGTGGTGGGTTTGTGTGTACATATACCGGCCTGCGTGCCCGGGTTTCTTCGTCTTGTTCTTCACCTAATAAAGTACTCTTGCTGAAATCACTCTTCGTTCTGAGTACTTTTCAACTATGTTCTGTGAAATATCAGCAACTCAAGGCAAGGATGTACTATATATTTATTTATTTTATTTTATTTCATTTATACCCCGCCCTCCCCGCGTGCGGGCTAAATAGGCCTCATGTGGCATCGCCTTGTGTCCAAATCAGGTCCATATAACCAAAGTAGTATTTCAACTGTGTGCCCTCCTGATTTGGTCCAGGAGAGTCCATTCCAAAAGCAATATTGAGCCACATTGTTAGTCTTTAAGGGGCCACTGCAAAGCAGTCATTTTCTACGGGAGAAATGATCTCTGTTCTCTGGAGATCAATTGTAACAGCAGGAAATCTCCAGGTGACCCCTGGAGACTGGCAACCCTAGGTCACGTCTTGCATTTGGGCACTGACTCTGTTCAGAGCTTTGGATGAATGGGCAGATGGCACAGCGTGAGCCATCATACAGCAGTCCCTCTATCCACACCCACGCATTCCTATCCACAGATTGGAAACCAGACTGTTCTTCAAAGCGGGGGATCCACAACTGGAGGACTTTCTGAGATTTGCCTTGACTTCAACAGAAGCATTCTTCAGAAAATGTCTCCCCCTCCTATTATAAACAGAAGAAGACCCTGCTGGATCAGACCAGGGGTCCATCTAGTCCAGCATCTTGTCTCATGCTGTGGCCAGCCAGTTCCTCTGGAGGTCCAACAACAGGGCACAGAGGCTGAGGCCTTCCTTAGAACATCAGAAGAGCCCTGCTGGATCAGACCAGTGGTCCATCTAGTCCAGCATCCTGTCTCACACAGTGGCCAGCCAGTTCCTCTGGAGGGCCAACAACGGGGCATAGAGGCCGAGGCCTTCATAAGAACATCAGAAGAGCCCTGCCGGATCAGACCAGGGGTCCATCCAGTTCAGCATCCTGCCTCACACAGGGGCCAACCAGTTCCTCTGCAGGCCCAACAACAGGGCAGAGAGGCCGAGGCCTTCATAAGAACATCAGAAAAGTCCTGGTGGATCAGATCAATAGTCCATCTAATCCAGCATCCTGTCTCACACAGTGGCCAACCAGGTCCTCTGGAGGACCAACAACAGGGCAGAGAGGCCAAGGCCTTCCCCTGATGTTGCCTCCTTGCTCTAGGATTCAGAAGTTTACTGCCTCTGAACATGGAGGTTCCCCTCAGTCACCATGGCTACTAGCCATTGATAGACTTATCCTCCATGAACCTATCTAATCCCTTGTCAAGCTGCCTGTTCCTGGGGCCATTGTGACATCCTCTGGCTGCGAATTTCAGATTTTAATCACTCTCTGTTTCCTTTTGTCCATCCCGAACCCACTGCCCATCAGCCTCGTTGGATGTCCTCGAGTCCGAGTGTTTTGGGAGAGGGAGGGAAATCTATTGTTCCCCACTCTCTCCATCCCGTGCATAATTTTATCAGCCTCTCTCCTGCCCCCCCTCCTGAGTCGTCCCTTTAAACTGCAAAGTCCCAGCCTCTTCCGCCTTTCCTCCTAGGGAAGGGGATCCAACGTTCCCTCTAAGCTGTGGGGTCTTGCGAGCAAAAATTCTACATTGTGAGCGGCTGGCATTAAAGCTGTGAGCGAGTGAGTTGGCTACGGAATAAATTAGTTTGCTCTGGAGCCATCCTTCCTGAGCGGAGACAAAACTTCTACATTGTGAGCGGCTGGCATTAAAGCTGTGAGCGAGTGAGTTGGCTACGGAATAAAATAGTTTGCTCTGGAGCCATCCTTCCTGAGCTGAGATAAAAATGTGTGAGCCGGAGGCTAAAAAACTGTGAGCTAGAAGTCAAGAAGCGACAGTTAGAACCGGATATGGAACAACTGATTGGTTTCGCATAGGAAAAGGAGTACGACAAGGATGTATATTGTCACCTGGCTTATTTAATATATATGCAGAGTACATCATGCGAAATGCTGGCCTGGATGAATCACAAGCGGGAATTAAGACTGCTGGGGAAAAGATCAACCTCAGATATGCAGACGATACCACTCTAATGGCAGAAAGGGAAGAGGACCTTAAGAGCCTCTTGCCCAGAGTAAAAGAGGAGAACACAAAAGTGGGTTTGAAGCTCAACATCAAAAAAACTAAGATCATGGCATCTGGCCCCATCACTCCTTGGCAAATAGGAGGGGAAGTCGTGGAAGTAGTGACAGACTTCACGTTCCTGGGATCCCAGATCACCGCAGACTGTGACAGCAGCCATGAACAGGCCAGTCCCTTCAACAAAGAATTGATGGACATAGGTCTGACATCAGAAACCACAACATTCAAAGCAGCGGGGGGACAATTTAACCTTCCAGGACATTCAGTTGCTGACCTAAGAGCAGCCGTTCTCTCACAAAGGAATTTGTAAGGGAGATTAGAAAGACAGACTGCTGAATTGGGTGTCAACATGGCAAATGGGGTTCAATGTGGCCAAGTGCAAGGTGATGCACATTGGAGCCAAAAATCCTAAATATAAATACACATTGATGGGGTCTGAACTGGCAGAGACTGATCAAGAGAGAGATCTTGGAGTTGTAGTAGATAACTCACTGAAAATGTTGAGGCAGTGTGTGACTGCAATAAAGAAGGCCAATGCTATGCTGGGGATTATTAGGAAGGGTATTGAAAACAGATCAGCCAATATCATAATGCCCCTATATAAATCAATGGTGCAGAAAAGGGCAACTCGAATGATAAAGGGGTTGGAACACTTTCCCTATGAGGAAAGGTTAAGGCGCTTAGGTCTCTTTAGCTTGGAGAAACAACGACTGAGGGGCGACATGATTGAGGTTTATAAGATTATGCATGGGAAAAGAGCAGGTAGAGAAAGAGGTACTTTTCTCCCTTTCTCACAATACAAGAACTCGTGGGCACTCCATAAAATTGCTGAGCGGTCGGGTAACACATGGAATTCACTGCCACAGGAAGTGGTGGAGGCTACAAGCATGGACGGCTTCAAAAGGGAATTAGATAAGCATATGGAGCAGAGGTCCATCAGTGGCTATTAGCCACAAGGTATAGATAGGGTCTCTGGGGCAAGTGATGCTCTGTCATCTTGGTGCTTGGGAGGGCTCAACAGTGGGAGGGCTTCTAATGTCCTGGCCCCACTGGTGGACCTCCTGATGGCACTGGTATTTCTGGCCACTGTGTGATACAGAGTGTTGGACTGGATGGGCCTTTGGCTTGATCCAACACTGGCGTCTCTTATGTTCTCATGTTCTTAGAAGGGAGCCCTGACTGCAGAAGACCCTGATGCTGGGAAAGACTGAAGGTCAAAGAAGACGGGGACGGCAAAGAATGAGATGGTTAGACAGTGTCATAGATGCAACGAACATGAAGTTGAGCAAACTTCAGAGGACGGCAGAAGACCGGAAGACCTGGCGTGATCTGATCCAGGGGGGTTGCGAAGAGTCGGACTCGACTGTGCGACTGAACAACAACAACCTCACAGTAACTCAGCTTAGAGGGAACATTGGCTCCAACCCCCTCGCCATCTTGACTGCCCTCCTCTGCCCTTTTGCCAGCTCCGCACTTTCCCCTTCTCCTCCTCCTCCTCCTCTCTAAAGGTGTCTTCCTCCCCACACACCTCTCAAAGGACAGGAGGATCAGGCTACCACCGCCAGCGGCTTCCTAGTGGAGTGTTACCCTTGGAATAAATGAGCTAAGGAGCGTCGCTGCAGGCCGTAAGGCCGGAGGCTTTGGGAGCAATTAGCTCTCCCCAATCTCAAGACAAGCCGTCTACCGGGGGGACCAAAAGGTCTCCCAAACAATGGCGGCCCCCCGCGGCCCCGCAGACCTCTGTCATTCCGGTGAATGTCACCGGCCATCGCACAGGGCAGGCCGTCCCTTTGATGGCGGGGCACCGAAGGCTTCGACTCTTGGCAAGGAACGTCATCCCCGTTTGGGGCCAAACCCGTCAGATCCCGCTGGGAGAGTCACCGGTCCACAAAGGCGTTCGCCTCCCCTCCAGTTGCCTTCAGCTCCTGGGGTTCTCCCCCCACCCACCCACTCCCGTTTCCTTTTGTGATGTGCGTCAGGGATACTTGTAGGCATTAACATTCCTGGGATTGTCTCTGGACATCCCTTTGTGAAGGGGCCTGCCCCTCCATGGGACACCCGGGATGTTTGTGTCTCCAACAGCAGATTAATTGTGGGCCTTGTTTACCGATCACTAGTCAATCGACAGTCACGGCAGCTAATCTGGGCATTAGCGGGGCATCGGCTTGTTTGCATTCAGGCCTCCCGGCGGCGGGAGAGGAGATAAGGCTTTAAACACACAGGCAAACAAACCCCCCTCTATGTTTATCTGTGTTTTCCTTCCACGTCAGTTTCTCTCTAGGTGACCCCACGCAGTAGGAAAGAGCAGGAGTCCGGCAGCACCTGAAAGACAAGATCTGGGGCAGGGGGTGAGGTTTTTGTGAGTCACGGCTCACTGCTTCAGATACAGCTAGGAAAGCAGGAAAAGATCAAGTCGGTGGGAAAGAGCCAGAGTCCGGTAGCGCCTTAGACAAGATTTGTGGCGGGGTAGGAGCTTTCGTGAGTCGCGGCTCGCTTCTTCAGAGTCCAGGACCACCTCAAAGACTAACAAAATTTAAGAACATAAGAGAAGCCAATGTTGGATCAGGCCAATGGCCCATCTAGTCCAACACTCTGTCACACAGTGGCCAAAAATATCAGGTGCCACCAGGAGGTCCAGCAGTGGGGCCAGGACACTAGAAGCCCTCCCACTGTTCCCCCCCCCCAAGCACCAAGAATACAGAGCATCACTTGCCCCAGATCTGAGAGCTTCTATCTATATAAAGTAAAGGTAAAGGTTCCCTTGCTCGAAAGCCAGTCGAATCCGACTCTAGGGTTGCGGTGCTCATCTCCGTTTCAAAGCCGAAGAGCCAGCGCTGTCCGAAGACGTTTCCATGGTCATGTGGCCGGCATGACTAAACGCCAAGGCGCATGGAACGCTGTTACCTTCCCACTGAAGTAGTACCTATTTATCTACTTGCAATTTCTTGCTTTCTAACTGCTAGGTTGGCAGGAGCTGGAACTAGAGACGGGAGCTCACTCCGTCATGCGGTACCCGGGTCTCGAACTGCTGAACTACCGACCTTCCACAGCCTGCAGTTCAGCGTCTTAACCACTTGAGCCACCGCAGCTCCTCGTCTATCTATACCTTGTGGCTAATAGCTACTGATGGACTTCTGCTCCATATGCTTATCTAATTCCCTCCATGCTTGTAGCTGCCACCACCTCCTGTGGCAGTGAATTCCACGTGTTCATCACTCTTTGGGTGAAGAAGGACTTCCTTTTATCTGTTCTTTTGATGGACCCATTCTCCATGGATTTGTCTCACCCTCTTTTAAAGCCATCTGAGCTACAATCACATCCCATGATGTTTTCTACTAGTGGAATTTGTGTATTTGTGGAGAGTCCTCAGCAGGCCATACATCCCACCCTTGAAAGCAGCCCTTTTCCTCCAAGAAAACTGATCTCTATACTCCACAGATCAGTTGTGATTCTGGAAGATCTCCGGGTACCACCTGGAGGTCGGCAACTATACATGGCAGTGAATTCTGCCAATGAATTGCCCGTTGGGTCAAGAAATCGGCTTTCTTTTGTCTGCCCTGAATCTAGAAACTGAGCCAGTTTGGTGTAGTGGTTAGCAGCGCCGACTCTAACCTGGGAGAACCGGGTTTGATTCCCGATTCCTCCACATGCAGTTGCTGGTGTGACCTTGGGTCAGTCACAAGTTCTCTCAGAGCTGTTCTCTCAAGGGCAGCCCTCGAGAGAGCTCTCTTAGCCCCACCTACCTCACAGGGTGTCTGTTGTGGGAAGGGGAAGGGAAAGGGATTGTAATCAGTGTTCCCTCTAAGCTGAGTTTGTGTGAGCCAGCTCACAGTTTTTTAGCCTCCAGCTCACACGTTTTCATCTTAGCTCAGGAAAGATGGTTCCAGAGCAAACTAAATTACGCAGTAGCCAAATCGTGTGCTCACAACTTTAATGCCAGTAGCTCACAAAGTAGAATTTTTTGATTGCTGCCTCCTGTACAATGTCATAAACCTCCATCCATACTTCTTCAGGCACTCTGTCTATCAAATCTAGTCAAACCTATTGTTCACCTCCACTGTATATTCATCAGTGATATGCTCTGGGTCAAACCTGAATGGCCTAGTGGTTTAAGAACATAAGAACATAAGAGACGCCAATGTTGGATCAGGCCAAAGGCCCATCCAGTCCAACACTCTGTGTCACACAGTGGCCAGAAATACCAGTGCCATCAGGAGGTCCAGCAGTGGGGCCAGGACATTAGAAGCCCTCCCACTGTTGACCCCCCCCCCAAGCACCAAGAAGACAGAGCATCACTTGCCCCAGAGCCCCTAGCTATACCTTGTGGCTAATAGCCACTGATGGACCTCTGCTCCATATGCTTATCTAATTCCCTTTTGAAGCTGTCCATGCTTGTAGCCGCCACCACTTCCTGTGGCAGTGAATTCCATGTGTTAATCACTCTTTGGGTGAAGAAGTACTTCCTTTTATCCGTTCTAACCCGACCGCTCTGCAGTTTCATGGAGTGCCCACGAGTTCTTGTATTGTGAGAAAGGGAGAAAAGTACCTCTTTCTCTACCTGCTCTTTCCCATGCATAATCCTATAAACCTCAATCATGTCACCCCTCAGTCGTCATTTCTCCAAGCTAAAGAGCCCTAAGCGCCTTAACCTTTCCTCATAGGGAAAGTGTTCCAACCCTTTTATCATTCTTCTTCTCCTTCTCCTCCTCCTCCTCCTCCTCCTTCTCCTTCTCCTTTCCTGTTTCTAAAGCACATCACTTCCACCCCTCGACAGGTAGACAATCATCTCGACGTGGAAATGATTGCGCCTGACTTAATGGAAGCTATCAGCCAGTTTCCTGCCAACCTGAAGCAGCAGGCGCATGGCAGAAGAAATGTAATTTGCAAGTATTAATAAAAGAGCTCCCACCCCACAAGGGCAATGCTGCGCTGATCACATCAGCCCAGATGTCTGCAAAATGAAAAACAGCTCCAGCCCGTGGCCTCTCGTACCGACGTGAAATGTTTTAACATGCGATGGGGGTCATTACCGAAACGTCATGGAGAAAGATTTCAGCCTAGTGGTGGTGGGGGGAAGGGGGCTTTTGTTAACCATTTCGAACGGAGCTGTCGAGTCCAGCCAGGACAATTCAGAAGGGAAGTTTCCATTTCAGGCTGGCAAACAATCAGGAAGTGATCGTCTGGGACAGGTAAATAAATGCAGACTCCGCGATGCGATTGGCATAATAATTTCCCATGTCGCCGGATGAGGTTTTAAAAATGTATTTAACCCGTTTTGGGTAAACTGCTCCGAGGGTCATTTGATTGAAAGGCAGAGTATAAAGCCTTCAGACAAGTGAGGAAGGGGGACAGGGTTTCATTTCAGGTTACACCGCGAGGTCACTTCTGGTTTTAACCCGGAAGTGATGTCATCGTGCATTCTGACGGGGCATTTATACCGGTATAAACTGCTGCAGTTCCAACCGGTGCAATTTGATCCGGAAGAAACGCGATCGCACTCACCTCCTGACTGCGCAGCACATTGCGATATGCCTGTTCACACTACCGACGCGTCGGTGGTTTAAAATTTTTTTTTAACATTTTGCACATGCTCATAGGCAGCCTTTAAATTTTTACTCTTCAAATTTTTCCCTTTAAATTTTTACTCTGAAGCTGGCCTTCGTGAGGTCCCGGACTCGTCTAAAGCCTTACACTAGGCCCTTTTGTTTTGTTTTGTTTTACAAATGCTGGGGCGACGCTTCGCCCAAGCGCACATCGGGGAGGCTTAAAAAAAATGGCGGCCGAAAAGCGGAAGCCTCGGGCTTCTGAACGGAAGTGGCAAGATACCGGCGGAGAGCAATCAGATGGGGATAATGCGGTTGGAACCGGTGCACTCAGGATACCACCACTTGGGGACCTGGTAGCAGAATACAATGGTTAAAGGCTGTTTGCAACGGTTAGGGATGGAAGGCAGATGTTCGCCGTGTGATCACCCGTAAGTACACCGATTCCAACCGGCATCTATACCGGCATAAATCCCCCGTCTGAACGCACCCTCTGTGTGTGTTTAAGTGCCAGCAAGTCGCTTCTGATTTACGGCAACTTGATGAATTAATCGCCTCTGAAACCTCCAATCACTAGCAGCCATTCTCAGGTCTTGCAAACTGAGGGCCCTCGTGCCTTCTTTTACAGAGTCCATCCATCGCCTCTTGTCCTCCTGCTGACTTCAACTATTCCTAGCATTATTGTCTTCCTAGCATCATTCCTAGCATTATCGTCTTTTCCAGAGAGCCAGTTTGGTGTAGTGGTTAGCAGCGCCAACTCTAATCTGGGAGAACCGGGTTCGATTCCCCACTCCATTTGCAGCTGATGGATGACCTTGGACAAACCATAGTTCTGTCGCAGCTGTTCTCTCATGGACAGTTCTGGAAAGAGCTCTCTCAGCCCCACCTACCTCAACAGTATGTCTGTTGTGGGGAGGGGGAGGGAAAGGAGTTTGTAAGCCGCTCTGAGAATCCTTTGGGTAGTGAAGGGTGGGGTCTAAATCCAATCTCTTCTCTTCTTCTTCTTTTACCTCACAGGGTGCCTGTTGTGGGGAGAGGAGGGGAAAGGAGTTCGTAAGCCACTCTGAGACTCCTTTGAGTAGTGAAGGGCGGGGTATAAATCCAATCTCCTCCTCTTCTTCTTCTTCTACCTCACAGGGTGTCTGTTTTGGGGAGGGGAAGGGAAAGGAGTTTGTAAGCTGCTCTGAGACTCCTTTGGGTAGTGAAGGGCGGGGTATAAATCCAGTCTCTTCTCTTCTTCTTCTTTTACCTCACAGGATGTCTGTTGTGGGGAGGAGGAGGGAAAGGAGTTTGTAAGCCGCTCTGAGACTCCGAGCGAAGGGCGGGGTATAAATCCAATCTCTTCTTCTTCTCTTGTTGTCTTCTCAGCATGTGACCATAGTACGATAGCCTCAGTTGAGTCGCTTTAGCTTCTAGAGAGGGTTGAGGGTTAATTTGATCGAGAACCCACTTATTTGTGGGAATCTGTAGTGTCTGTAAAACTCTCCTCCAGCACCACATTTCAAATGAATCAACCGTCTTCCTGTCAGCTTTCTTCATTGTCCGACTTTCACACCTATACACAGCAGTGAGGAACACTATGGCATGAATTATCCTCATCTTGGTCGCCAGCGACACCTCCTTACACTTCAGGACCTTTCCTAGCCCCTTCGTAGCTGCCCTTCCCAGTCTCAATCACCTTCTGATTTCTTGTTTGCAGTCTCCTCTTTTGGTTGATGGTGGACAGGGGGCCAGTGCCACCTCTGGGTTGGGAAATACCTGGAGATCTGGGGGGCGGAGCCTGGGGAGGGTGGAGTTTCGGGTGGGAGGGACCTCAGCTGGGTATAAGGCCATAGAGTCCACCCACCAAGGCAGCCGTCCTCTCCAGGGGAACTGATCCCTGTAATTTGGAGATCAGTTGTGGTTCCAGGAGATCTCCAACCACCACTTGGAGACCGATAACTGTAATGACGGGGCCAAGGAGCAGAAAATCTTGAACAGTTTCAGTTCCTTCATTGACAGCCTTAATGTCATGTAATTCCCCTGTAGTCGTTACGTTTGTCTCCTTGGTGTTCAGCGGTAATCCTGCTCAGCTGTCCCTGAGTTCACTCTCTTCTCTTTGCCGCATCCTACCTTGTTGGTTCCATTCTCGGCTGGTTTGGAATCAGTCCACGTGTGTCGCTGGTCGGCTCACAGATCACCTCCACCCCCATTTGTCTATTTTTTTCACTGCATGATCTACTCGTCTCGTCGGACAGGTAACGTATCACCCACCAACGATAATCCTGCACATGCAAACGTAACTATCCTTTCAAACCTATATTCTTAGATCTGTACTGCATGTGTGAATGCCTGATCATTATTTGTATGCCTGCGAATATTTAGTAAAAGTGGGCAACAGTGGGAGGGGGGCAACAGTGGGAGGGCTTCTACTGTCTTGGCCCCACTGCTGGACCTCCTGATGGCACCTGGTATTTTTGGCCACTGTGTGACAACAGAGTGTTGGACTGGATGGGCCATTGGCCTGATCCAACATTGGCTTCTCTGATGCTCTTATGTCTGATGCAGTAAGGCTCTGTCTTCTTGGCGCTTGGGGGGGGCAACAGTGGGAGGACCTCTAGTGTCCTGGTCCCACTGCTGGACCTCCTGGTGGCACCTGATATTTTTGGCCACTGTGTGACAGAGTGTTGGACTAGATGGGCTATTGGCCTGATCCAAAATTGGCTTCTCTTATTTTCTTAAATCCCGCTTCGGTGGGATGGTGGGGTAAAAGTCTAACAAAAAATAAATAAATAAATAAATAAGTCTCCTGCCCCCACTGCTGGACTTCTTGATGGCACCTGGTATTTTTGGCCACTGTGTGACCCAGAGTGTTGGACTGGATGGGCCACTGACCTGATCCAACACTGGCTTCTCTTCTGTTCTTAAGAGCAGAGGTCCCTCAGTGGCTATAAGCCACAAGGTATAGATAGGAACTCTCAGGCTGGGGCAAGGGATGCTCTGTATTCTTGGTGCTGGGGGGGCAACAGTGGGAGGGCTTCTAGTGTCCTGGCCCCACTGATGGACCTCCTGATGGCACCTGGTATTTTTGGCCACTGTGTGACACAGAGTGTTGGACTGGATGGGCCATTGGCCTGATCCAACTTTGGCTTCTCTTATGTTCTTATGTCTGGGGCAAGAGATGCTCTGTATTCTTGGTGCTTGGGGGGGGCAAGAATGGGAGGGCTTCTAGTGTCCTGGCCACACTGCTGGACCTCCTGATGGCACCTGGTGTTTTTGGCCACTGTGTGACAGAGTGTTGGACTGGATGGGCCTTTGGCCTGATCAAACATTGGCATCTCTTATGTTCTGATGGACCTCCTGATGGCACCTGGTGTTTTTGGCCACTGTGTGATACAGAGTGTTGGACTGGATGGGCCATTGGCCTGATCCAACATTGGCTTCTCTTATGTTCTTATGTAAAGAAATCAATTCTTCTAGCAACCTAGCTTCCTTGTCCATTCACAGGCTCTGGGAATCCTGACTCTGGTATACACAGGTTATGATTCTATATTTTGTGCCTGTTTCCATTTAGCATTCATAATTCCCCAAGCTTATTAATTAATTAGGGCAACTTGGCTAACAAGGAGGCAGAACCGAGGCACAGGATGACTGCCAGCCGAGAGGAATTGGATCACTCTCGCCAATTCAGGCCCACATGAAGGATCGGTGCACAGAATCTTCAGAAAGGATCTTCCAGCTCCGTAGAGACGTTGAAATAAATGACAAAAGGTGTCTTTGGAGGACTGAGTCGTAAAGACTGGAATGAGAAAAGAGTGGGGGGATCCAGGTATGGTTGCCAGCCTCCTTGGGGGACCTGGGGTTGTCCTGGAAGTCTACAGAGATCAGTTCCCCTGGAGAAAACTGCTGCTTTGGAAGGAAGAATATATGGTATACCTGAGAGCAGTGTTCCCTCTAAGCTGAGTTAGAGTGAGCTAGCTCACAGTTTTTTAGCCTCTGGCTCACACGTTTTTGCCTTAGCTCAGGAAGGATGGCTGCAGAGCAAACTAATTTATACAGCAGCATTGCCTGAGAGCAGGGGTCGTTTCGTAGAAAAAGAGCTAGGAGGACTCATTAGCATAACTCGTTAGCATATGCCACACCCCCTGATATCACCGGAAGTGTGTCATAAGGCCACACCCCCTGACATCACCGGAAGTGTGTCATAAGGCCACATACCCCGCCCCCAACGGTCCCAGGCGCCGGCCTTGCAGCTCCACTGCCGAGCCCCATGGGGGGCCCGGCGGTGGACCTACAAGGCCGGCGGGAGTGCAAGGAAGCCCCGCGAAGGCCCTCCCTGGCCCCAGGCAGGCAGGGGTGGGGAGAGGCAGGGAGGAAGCAACTTTCCCTCCCTCTTCTCCTGCCTCCTCCTGGCTGAATGAGGTCCGGAAGCGGGGCGGCCGGAAGCAGGGGGCGGGGCTTCGTCATGTGCCCCGCCCCCCGTCCCTCACCCGGGGGAACTGCGATCCCCCGTGATCCCCCCGGAAATGACCTCTGCCTGAGAGCCCAGAAGACACGAAAGTCCTATAGTGACATCGCCCTGACATGCATCGGATCTCAGAAGCTAAGCAGGGTCAGCCCTGGTTAATATTTGGATGGGAGACCTGTTGGGATTCTTATTGAGTAAGTCAGCAGAGTATTAAGAGACTGAGTCCATGGTGTGTATTAAAATATAAAAGGTTTACTATAAAACTAACATGGGAAAAAGGTACACAGGATATAAAATAACAAAGAGCTAATATGCCTACATCCTTGCAGCTAAAAGGTAAAACGGGAAGAGCCGAATGGCGTCTCCTTCTGTAGTGAGAACAAAGAATGGGAGGAGGAAAAAATATGCTAAATACTCGACACCTTGGTTTCCAATCAGACTAGCAAATTAGCTCCAAAGTTCCCGGGCGTTCTGTTGTCTAAACAGATTGGTTACAAACAAACATGTGACTTAACAAACATCATTAACCCTGTAAATACTGAAGTGTTTTGACTTGGAGCACCCAACAAGACCTCCAAGGAATACCAGGGCCGTGACATGGAGGCGGGCAATGGCAAACCCTCTCTGAACGTCTCTTGCCTTGAAAACCCCATGTCAGCTGTCACTTGAAGGCACTACCCACCACCACAGAGTGACATTGCCATAACCTGGAGGGCCCAGACTAGCCCAATCTTGTCATATCTCGTAAGCTAAGTTGGGCCAGTCCTGGTTAGTACTTGGATGGGAGACTTCTGAGCAGGGGTCATTTCGTAGAAACCCACCACCACAGAGTGACATTGCCATAACCTGGAGGGCCCAGACTAGCCCAATCTTGTCATATCTCGTAAGCTAAGTTGGGCCAGTCCTGGTTAGTACTTGGATGGGAGACTTCTGAGCAGGGGTCATTTCGTAGAAAAAGAGCTAGGGGGACTCATTAGCATGACTCATTAGCATATGCCACACACCCTGACATCAGGGGCCCAGCGGTGGACCTGCAAGCCCAGCGGGAGTGCGAGGAAGCCCCGCCAAGGCCCTCCCTGGCCCCAGGCAGTCAGGGGTGGGGAGAGGCAGGGAGGAAGCAACTTACCCTCCCTCTTCTCCTGCCTCCTCCTGGCTGAATGAGGGCCGGAAGCGGGGCGGCCGGAAGCAGGAGGCGGGGCTTCATCATGTGCCCCGCCCCCCTGCACCTCACCCGGGGGAACTGTGTTCCCCCGCAATCCCCCCCGAAATGACCTCTGCTTCTGAGGAAGTCCAGGGTTGCTATGCAGAGGCAGGCAGTGGCAAACCTCCTCTGCACGTCTCTTGCCTTGAAAATCCTTTGGGACCACCATAAATCAGCTATGACTCGAGAGCAGGGCTATTTCTGGGCAGGGACGCACAGGCACGGCGTTCCGGCTGGCTTCAGAGTCGGCCACGCCCACTACAGCCCAAACCTCTGCATGCGTGGCTACAGAGGGAAGGCCCGGAGAGCGACACACACACCCCGGCAACTCCAAGGCGGGCGGGCCCGGGGGGGCCGCTGGAAGGATCGGGGAGGCATTTAAATGCCTCCCCGTTGTCAAGAATTGCGTGCGTCCTCTAGTTCGGAGTTGTCGGTTTCCACAACGAAGAGGGTTAATTAAAGTAATATGAGGCATAATGCAACACCAACCTCAGAACTCTAACCGAAGAGACACCTACATTCGGGTCTCTCCGTATTTATCAGCTCGAAAACCCCTGGGACAGTGTTACTTCACAGCTGTTTCCCAGGCCTCGTTTCGTACTGATCTCGTCATCCCCGGCTGTGTGTATCTTTCCTCTTTATTACTACATGACCCACTCCCCTGTTTAAAGGAACAGAACTTTATAACCCGTTCGTTCAGCTTCTCTCCTATCTGGACCGGCGCCTTGACTCCCTCTTCTCTTTGGCTCTGACAGTTGTAGGTGCCCTCTTGGTTCCCGTAAGTAGAGGGGCTCGCGTCTTCGCATTTTATACCCTGTTCGATCTCCCATGATTTCTTTAACTGGGTTCTCGCTCTTCCATCCTGTTTCTGACCCCATGAGGTCGTTACGGGTTGTGCCTTTGTATCCCCTTCTGGGGTGTCTGGGGTAAGTTCCGCTGACTTCTCCTGACATTATTGTCTACTCCAGGGGTGTCAAACATGCGGCCCGGGGGCTGGATGAGGCCCCCAGAGGGCTTCTATCAGACCTGCAGTGGAACTGGCTGTCCTCTGCTTGTTCTTCCAGTTCTGCTGCTGCTGCTGCGTCATCGTAGGTTTGCAGCTTACAGATACACAGCTGAACAGCCATAAAACTGCAACAGCACAGACATTTTGATGCAATAATTCAGAGCGAGAGGTGTCAGTTATCAGACACTGTTAAATCAACAAAATATTGCAAGAGTGCTAATGTTTTAAGCAGGTTTTTATTTTAAGTAAAAAAAAACCTTTGTGTTTGTGTCCTTTATAAAGTTTACATCTCCACTAGCTGGCATTACATTTTATGACACACGCGGCCCGGCTCAACAAGGTCTCATTTATGTCAGATCTGGCCCTCATAACAAATGAGATCGACACCCCTGGTCTACTCAGACTGGCAGTGGCTTCTCCAAGGTCTCAGGCTGAGGTCTTTCCCATCCCCTACTGCCAGATCTTTTAACTGGAGATGCCGGGTGTGGTGCTGCTCCTTGGGGTGTGGGGTGCAGGCGAAGCAAAGACGACAGGAGACAAGCTTGCAGAAACTGTCTGAATGAAGGAAGGAAGGAACTCCCTCCTCTCACGCAGCAGCTTTATTTATACACCGGGAGTTACAAGCATTAGAGCATCCTTTTGGAATGTGTGTGTGTGTGTGTGT
>NW_015160850.1:122041-126964 GCF_001447785.1 Gekko japonicus | reverse complement strand
GAGTTTGAGGTGTGGAATGGAGTGTAGTCCAATCAGCTTCCATATGTAAATGACCTTTGAAAGCTGGCCGGGACTGCACAAAGCAGCCAATGAACCCAGCCAGTGTCTTCCGAGTGGCAGTTTTTTCGGCCTAACACTAAAGGGGCCAATTTTAGAATTCTGGCACCCAAAACTCTTTTATAATAAGGGAGAGATATGCAGTTCACTGTGCATCGTTTTTGGTACCATTCCTGACATGGTAATAAGGGTGGACATGGGTAGACTTTCAAAGAAAACGCTATTTCTCGTGGCGTCTAGTTGCTAATTATCTAATACTGGGTCCTTATTTGAGGATGAAAGAATCTACATGGGAATGCCCTTAGGTGGTGGCTTCTTGGCCAGACCCACTTCTTTTGTTTAGCTTTGTTGGATCCCATGACAGTTGAGAGCCTCTTCCGTCCCGTTTCTGACCCCATGAGGTCGTTACGGGTTGTGCCTTTGTATCCCCTTCTGGGGTGTCTGGGGTAAGTTCCGCCGACTTCTCCTGATACCCGTGCCTTCACCAGCCTGTCCAAGGACCAGCTTGCCTGGGCTCCCCGCAGCCGCGGGGCGCCCAGGCAAGCCAAGGGGAGGTGATGGGGTGTGACCTAATATGCTAATGAGCTGTGCTGTCAGGCGTGTGGCCTAATATGCTAATACATGTCTGCTGTTGGGTGTGGCCTATTATGCTAATGCGTTCCTGCCGGGCTTTTTCTACAAAAGGAAGCCCTGGTCAAGAGCATTTTCCACTCTCATCACCAGAGAGACCTCACGTCTCTGCTGAGCCTCCTCCCTCCCCGGCCAGTTTGGTGTAGTGGTTAAGTGCGCGGACTCTAATCTGGGAGAACCGGGTTTGATTCCCCACTCCTCCACTTGCACCTGCTGATGTGACCTTGGGTCAGTCACAAGCTCTGGCACAGCTGTCCTTGAAAAAGAGCAGTTTGTGTCAGAGCTCTCTCAGCCCCACCCACCTCACAGGGTGTCTGTTGTGGGGAGGGGAAGGGAAAGGAGTTTGTAAGCCGCTCTGAGACTCCAAGTGAAGGGCGGGGTATAAATCCAATCTCTTCTCTTCTTCTCCTTCCCCAGACAGTGCCCTCCAAACCTCCCGGAATGTCCCAAGTCAGCGCTGGGAACCCTGGGTCCAGGATTTGAACGGAGGCCATTTCTGTGCATTGGGTCCGTTTTCTCCAGACAAACAGGGCATCGTGGTCTGCTTTCTATTTGCTTGTCGAATACCAACACCATTATTTATTTATTTGGGGGGGGGGGAAGCAATGGCCCATAATCCATAATTTTAACCTTACATCTCCTCACAATTACTGCAGAAATAACTCAGCGATTCTGAGTTATACAAGCACAAAGGACGACATCTGTAACCAATCTCTGCTTTTCTTCTCCGCCCGCTTCCCTCCCCCTCCTTTGTGGCCATTTTTTACATCGTTAAGTTTTCTGCGCAGGTTTTGCAACCCTTTTTAAAAATAGTAATAATAATAATAATAATAATAATAATAGGTTAGGTCTTTTTCTTTTTAATAGATTCGAGGCTGGGAAACGCAAGAGATTTTTAGCCCTGGGAGAAAATTTTTAAAGCTGACTTATAACCCCCTGCAAAAGAGGGGCTTCTAATGGAAATGCTGACAGACCCAATAACTAGAACCACAGTTTGTACGGAGGAATCGAATGAGGGTTGCCATCTCCGGGTTGGGAAATACCTGGAGATTTGGGAGGCGGAGTCTGAGGAGGGCGGGTTCTGGGGGCCACACACACCTTCCAAAGCAGCCATTTTCTCCAGGGGAACTCGTCTCTCTGGCCTGAAGATCAGTTGTAACAGCGGGAGATCTCACTGCCTGGAGGTTAACAACCTGTCAGGCTAAGCTGCCATGAGTGTGAAGAGGCCTTCTAATTGCTTTGCATTCCTTCCCATGAGCTTAATTGCTTCACAGCTGCAACGCTTATCTGTAAAGTGTTACTGGAGGAGATTGTGGTGTCTACCTTCCGTGGGAGCTTCTTCGTTCCCAGCTTCGCGACCGTTAGAGAGTCTTGCCATCTCCCGCGCGCGGGAGTCCACCTAATTGGGTATTGCTGGGGGGGGTGCATACGAATGCCCTATATCCTATTATGCGCATAGGTAGCCCGCCATTCCTAACAGTGTTCATGTTATTGCATCTATGGCTTTTCAATAAAAGTAAATCCTTCCTGGAAGCGTGTACTTCGTTGTTTTGCTGTGGGTCCTGACATGACCACACAGGAATGGAAATGCAGCGAATACAGTTGTGCAAACAAATAACCGGAATAATCTGTCAAGACCAGTGTTCCCTCTAAGCTGAGTTAGTGTGAGCGAGCTCACAGTTTTTTTAGCCTCCGGCTCACATATTTTTTGTCTTCGCTCAGGGAGGGATGGCTCCAGAGCAAACTAATTCATGCAGTAGCCAAATTGCTCACTCAGCACTTTAATGCCAGCAGCTCACAAAGAAGAATCTTTGCTCACAAGACTCCACAGCTTAGAGGGAGCATTGCTCGAGACTTCCGTCTTATGCATTTCTACTTACAATGATAAACGATGCACGTAACAAATGGTTTGGCCACCATACATAAATGACACCTTCGCCAGTTGAATAGTGACTGGATAGTCCTTGAAAGTACAAGTCTTTCTTCAGAATGATGCGGTCACAGGCTCATGATGTGGAGAAGAGTTTCAAACAGAAAACACACAGTGGACGGCATGGGCTCAAATCGAAGGAAGAAGAGGAGGAGGAGTAGATTGGATTTATACCCCACCTTTCATGATGGACGGAGAAAAGGAAATACTGCTTTACACAGAGAGTGTTTAAAATGTGGAGTTTGCTGCCAGAGGATGTTGTGATGGCCACAGGAAAAAACAGTTTTAAAAGGGGATTAGATAGATTCATGGAGGGTCTATCAATGGCTATGAGCTCTAGTAACTGAGGGGAATCTCCACATTCAGAGGCAGTCAACCTGTGAATCCAATAGCCAGGAAGTAACATCAGGGGAAGGCCTTGGCCTCTCTATGCCCTGTTGTTGGCCCTCCAAAGGAACCAGTTGGCCACTGTGTGAGACAGGATGCTGGACTAGATGGACCCTCACTGGTCTGATCCATCAAGGCTCTTATGATGTTCTTATGAAGGCCTCGGCCTCTCTGCCCTGTTGTTGGCCCTCCAGAGGAACCACTTGACCACTGTGTGAGACAGGATGCTGGACTAGATGGACCCTCACTGGTCTGATCCATCAAGGCTCTTATGATGTTCTTATGAAGGCCTCGGCCTCTCTGCCCTGTTGTTGGCCCTCCAGAGGAACCACTTGGCCACTGTGTGAGACAGGATGCTGGACTCCATGGACCCCTGATCTGATCCAGCAGGGCTCTACTGATGTTCTTATGAAGGCCTCGGCCTCTCTGCCCTGTTGTTGGCCCTCCAGAGGAACCACTTGGCCACTTTGTGAGACAGGATGCTGGACTAGATGGACCCTCACTGGTCTGATCTAGCAGAGCTCTTCTGATGTATTTTTGAAGGCCTTGGCCTCTCTATGCCCTGTTTTTGGCCCTCCAGAGGAACCAGTTGGCCACTGTGTGAGACAGGATGCTGGACGAGATGGACCTTCACTGGTCTGATCCAGCGGGGCTCTTCTGATGTTCTTATGAAGGCCTCGGCCTCTGTGCCCTGTTGTGGGCCCTCCAGAGGAACTGGTTGGCCACTGTGTGAGAAGGGATGCTGGACTAGACGGACCACTGGTCTGATCCAGCAGGGCTCTTCTGATGTTCTTATGTTAATAAGATTCTTGGTTGAGTAGGAACTTGGGGTCTCACCCATCTCAGTCCAGCACTGAAAGCAGTATGCTACATTAGTGGGTACCACTTTGCTTGACTGAATTCTATCCTGATTCCAAGATACCTGCAAAAAACAGGGTTGCCAGCTCTCGGTTGGGAGATATCTGAAGTCCACCTTCCAAAGCAGCCATTGTCTCCAGAGGAACTAGTCTCTGTAATGTGAAGATCAGTTGTGATTGGGGTTGCCAGGTGAGGAAATACCTGGAGATTCTGGGGGCGGAGCCTGAGTAGGGCGGGGTTTGGGGAGGGGAGGGGCTTCCGTGGGATCTAATGCCACTGAGTCCACCTTCCACAGGGGCCATTTCCTCCAAGTGACTTGATCTCTGTTACCTGGAGGTCATTTGTAATCCCAGAATATCTCCAGCCACCACCTGGAGGATGAGAACCCTCATTGTTAGTCCAAGAGATCTCCAGGCCAAATCTGAAGGTTACAGTTGCCAACTCTGGATTGGGAAACACCTGGAGATTTGGGGGTTTAGAGCTGGGGGAGGGCCCGGTTTGGAGAGCGAGGGCCCCCAGCAGGGTTTCATGCCATACAGTCCGTCCTTCACAGCAGCTATTTTCTCCAGGGGAACTGATCTCTGTCATCTGGAGATAAAGCTGTGATCCCAGGAAATCTCCAGGCTGCGCCGGGAGGTTGGCAGCCCAGGTACCACGTCAGGCCCGTAGCCAGGATTTTTTAATTCGGGGGGGCTTTAAAGACGTCGGGGGGCACCTCGCACACACACACCCCAAGAGAGCGGCACAAATGAAATTAAAAATTGGAGGGCCTGGGCTGGATGGGAAGTCAGGGGGCCTTGGCAGGAAGTCAGGGGGCCAGGCCCCGGGATGCCCCACTGTAGCTACAGGCCTGTACCACGTAGGTTAAGCAAATAGCATGCTTCCTTCTCCCAGCAGCCATGCGCCTGGAGGAGTATATCATGTGCTCTGCGCATCTTTAACCATTACCAACCCAATTGCTTTTCCCATGTTTGTTCTCTCTCTCCCTCTCCCTCCCTCTCTCTCCCTCTGTCTGTCTGTCTCTGTCTGTCTGTCTGTCTCTCTCTCTCTCTCTCTCTCTT
>NW_015160850.1:56989-121966 GCF_001447785.1 Gekko japonicus | reverse complement strand
CCCTCCCTCTCTGTCCCTCTCCCTCCCCCCTCTCTCTCTCTCCCTCCCTCCCTCTCTCTCTCTCTGTCTGTCTGTCTCTGTCTGTCTGTCTGTCTCTCTCTCTCTCTCTCTCTCTTGGCTTTTCATGTGATCTGGAAAGAGAATAGGCCAGGCCAGAAGATTACTTTGCTATCTTAATTTCTCCCACGGGGACGAATCTGTGTGTTCAAAATGTGTCAGAGCATTAGCTGGGCCGTAAATTATAAACCGCACCTGGCGGTTCCTGCCCTCGTACAGCTCTCAGGGCCGCCCCTCCCTCCGCCTACAGGCCCCAGGGGAGACGCGCCACGTGCCCCCAAGTGTCCGGAGACGTGCATCTCCCTCTCACGTCGAACCTGCTCACTACCGCAAACATCTCTGCCGCTTCCAAGTGTGAACCGGCCCTCCTCCGCTCCGAAAACGGAGCAGAGTCGCTCGGCCTGCCTTTTAATTGCCGTGAGATTTTGGCACGCGGCTTGGCACAGGGGGAGAGGAACGCGCACACCCCTCCCAAAACAGAGCCCTTTATAAAAGTTTGTAGCAAGTCAAAAGGTAAATAGGTTAGCCCCGTGCGGCCGTAAATCACTGGAAATCTTTTCCCCCCTCTCTATTTACAAGTTCTCCAGCTGCTTCAGCAAAGAAAATGTAACCGGAACAATCCGGGCCAGTTGATAAGTCCCCGCACGTTAATTTCACTGAAATGGAACTTTCCCCACAACATATCCTCCTGCGGTTGCTTCTCGTGCTGTGGCACACCTGGCCAGGTTAGGGTTGCCACGTCTGGGTCGGAAAACACCCCTGCCGCTAGAGATGCCAGCCTCCAGGTGGGACCTGTTGGCGTGAGCAACTCAGCATGCCTGGACATGGGGGGGGGCACTACATCACTCTAAGGGTGTCTAGGTGTTATCTCCTTGAATGGGATGCCTCTCTTTGTTTTAACCTGGGAGCTGCCCTCTGACCCCTCCTATCTCTCTCTCTCTCTCTGGCTTTGTCCTCTCATTCTCTCATCATGGCCTTCCATGGAGACACATGCCTCTGCAGATCTCTCCTGTACAGGTATGTCGGACCCTGGCCATCTAGGGCTTTAAAGGTAAGAACCAGCACTTTGAAGCGAATCCGGTATGCTATCGGCAGCCTGTAAGACGGAGCTCTTCCACCAGGCGTTTGAGTAGGAGCCGCCACGACTGTTACCATCTGTCTACGACTATTACTATCTGTCCTAGCCCTTTATTACCAACTCGCCGTGAGCGCTAAAATGGTGGTACTGCGTGGAGCTGTGGCCACTAAGGATACCATCCTGATGACGTCATCTGTTCCCTTGTTAGATATTGTGGAGAGCACTTATGCTGTATTGAATGTTTTTAAAATGCTTTAATGTTTTATGTACTGGGCATTGGCCCCATCTGTACGCTGCCCTGAGCCCGTTCGCGGGTAGGGCGGGTTATAAATTTAAATAAATAAATAAAATAAAATAAATAAATACAGACACAGTGCCCTCATACTCCCACACACATGATGCCGGACAAGCTGGCCCTTTGTGATGGGGAAAGGACTCTCTAGATTAGGGTTCTCTCTCTCCTTTTGACTGCAACCTGAATGTGAACGGGATCTACATGAATAAACGTAAGTTTTATTTATTTATTTATTGAATTCATACCCTGCCCTCCCCGCCAATGCAGGCTCAGGGCGGCTTACAAAGATAGAATATAAATAAACAGTTATAACATAGATAAAAGCAAATTTAAAACCATCCATAATCATAAAGTGCTAGCTAAATAGATATAATTAATTAAAAGATGGCGGTGCAATCATTGATATAGTCTACAATCTGCAGTGTTTCACAGCTCCTTGATCGTTATATGCAGCAGGCGCTGGCACTGGATGTGAACAATGAAAACCAGGGAACGGGCTCTAATAACGTTAATGATGGTATAGCTGGTGGTGGTGGCAGCTCCCTAACCAAAGGCCTGGCGGAAGAGCTCCGTCTCGCAGGCCCTCCGAGTGTACCTTTTCTTGCAATATACTTCTTGGGAGATTTAATTACTGCACTCAGTACCACACTTCTGGAGCTGCGGTGGCTCAAGTGGTTAAGATGCTGAACTGCAGGCTGTGGAAGGTCGGTAGTTCAGCAGTTCGAGACCCGGGTGCCGCATGACAGAGTGAGCTCCCGTCTCTAGTTCCAGCTCCTGCCGACCTAACAGTTCGAAACCAAGAAATTGCAAGTAGATAAATAGGTACCACTTCAGTGGGAAGGTAACAGCGTTCCGTGCGCCTCGGTGTTTAGTCATGCCGACCACATGACCACGGAAACGTCTTCGGACAGTGCTGGCTCTTCGGCTTTGAAACATAAGAACATAAGAGATGCCACTGTTGGATCAGGCCAAAGGCCCATCCAGTCCAACACTCTGTGTCACACAGTGGCTGGAAATACCAGGTGCCATCAGGAGGTCCACCAGTGGGGCCAGGACATTAAAAGCCCTCCCACTGTTGACCCCTCTGTTTGTTTCATGCTTTGAAAACTCTGTGGGGTTGCCATGAGTCAGCCGTAGCTTGAGTGCATTTTACATATACAATCATATACAATCATAAGAACGTAAGAGAAGCCATGTTGGATCGGCCAGTGGCCCATCCAGTCCAACACTCCGTGTCACACAATGGCCAAAAATACCAGGTGCCATCAGGAGGTCCACCAGCAAGCCCAGAATTCCAGAAGACCCTCCCACAGTTGTTCCCCCAAGCAGAGAAATTTTTCTCCCTCTCCCAAAATACTAGAACGCGAGGGCATCCAATGAAACTAACGGGCAGTATATCAAGATTGGTAGCCGAGTTAGTCTGTCTGTAGCAGTAGAAAACAGTAGGAGTCCAGTAGCACCTGGAGGAGGAGGAGGAGGAGGAAGAAGAGGAAGAGGAGGAGGAAGAGGAAGAAGAAGAAGAAGAAGAAGAAGAAGTAGTAGTAGTAGTAGTAGTAGTAGTAGTAGTAGTGAATTCCATGTGTTCATCACTCTTTGGGAGAAGAAGTACTTCCTTTTATCTGTTCTAACCCGGCTGCTCAGCAATTTCATGGAGTGTCCACGAGAGATTCATGGAGGATAAGTCTACTGCTAGCCCTGGTGACTGAGGGGAACCTCCACATTCAGAGGCACGAAGCCTTTGAATCCCAAAGCCAGAAGGCAACATCAGGGGAAGGCCTCGGCCTCTGTGCCCTGTTCTTGGCCCTCCAGAGGAACTGGTTGGGGCCACTGTGTGAGACAGGATGCTGGACTAGGTGGACCACTGGTCTGATCCAGCTCTTCTTATGTTCTTACGTTCTTATCCAACAAATGCATGGTGTGCTAACGCAGGCATTGTGAAGGCCAGGAGCAGCCGTGGAAAAAGCAAGAGAAGTTAATCGGGGCAGGGGTTCCTTTGGAAGATTCCTGGGCTGATTTTATGCCATTTGTTTTCACGGCACCGACAGACGCTTTCTCGTGCTCACCTGGACAGCTGCGACATGGAAGTGGGACTTAATGAAACGGGCGAGCCATTTCACCTGCTGACTGCATTTTTGTTCATGGTCTCAGCTTCGGAAGAGAGCCGTCCTTCGGGTTATAGAGCTGGAAACAGGTGTCGGACAGCTGTTGGGAGCACGCCCCGCTGAAGTCAGACACCGTGGTGTTGTTGGAGCCGCAGGTGTTCCTAGAAGGCTGCGTGGAAGAGAGGCTGCTTTTGGGGAAGGGCAGATTGACCAGGGACCAGTTTACATTTCCCGTGAGTCGGCTCAGAGAACCGGCGGTCAGAGGTGTTGAGAGGGGGAGGCTGTCTGCTGTCCGAAGCAAGTCTGTTTTTTGCTTGCTTTTGGGGGATAAGTGCGGAAAGATGGACTTTTGCTCTAAAACAGGGGTGTCAAACATGTGGCCCGGGGGGCGGATCAGGCCCCTGGAGGGCTTCCAGTGAGCCAGTTTGGTGTAGTGGTTAAGTGCGCGGACTCTAATCTGGGAGAACCGGGTTTGATTCCCCACTCCTCCACTTGCACCTGGCTGGACTCCCTTGGGCAAGACGTAGCTCTGACAAGAGCTGTTCTTGAAAAAGAGCAATTTTCTGTCAAGAGCTCTCTCGGCCCCACCTGCCTCACAGGGTGTCTATTGTGGGGAGGGGAAGGGAAAGGAGTCTGTAAGCCGCTCCGAGACTCCTTCGGGTAGTGAAGGGTGGGGTATAAATCCAATCTCTTCTTCTTCTTCTTCTACCTCACAGGGTGTCTGTTGTGGGGAGGGGAAGGGAAAGGAGTTTGTAAGCCGCTATGAGACACCTTTGGGTAGTGAAGGGCGGGGTGTAAGCCCAATCTCTTCTTCTTCTTCTTCCATCAGGCCAGTCCCATATATTACTCCATTGTCCTATGTACGGTGAAGAGAGACAGCAGTTGTTGATTCCCCTTCTCTCACGTTTTAAACCCTTGGCTAATTATCTTACATATCCCGAGGAATGTTTGATGAAGTTCTTACTGGCCGATACTTATGATTCTGTCTCACGCAATGTTGCTACATATTGTTATCTGGTAATTAAAAAGCGTAGAATGTACTGTAACTCGAGCCATTAATGACGGAATTGACCGGTTTCGTATTTTAGTATTTAAGGCTGCAAGGATTCTATGTCGTAGACTCGGTGTTGTACTATTTTGGTTTATTTTGCTGGTCTTATGACTGTTCTTAAGAAATTTGTTTGTTTGTTTGTTATTATTCCATCAGGCCAGCAGTGGAACTGGCCATCTCCTGCTTCCAGTTCTGCTGCTGCTGCTGCATCATAGCTTGCTTCGCCAGACTCTCTTAATCACTCAGCCGTTTCATGTTTTAACCTGGGTCCTAGACTCAGAATTCTGAGCATGAGATTTCTGTGGTGAATAGAAGAAGAGGAGAAGAAGAGATTGGATTTATCCCCCACCCTTCACTCAGTCTCCAAGCGGTTTACAAACTCCTTTCCCTTCCCCTCCCCACAACAGGCACCCTGTGAGGTAGGTGGGGCTGAGAGAGCTCTTTCCAGAACTGCCCTTTCAAAGACAGCTCTTGTCAGAACTATGGCTTGCCCAAGGTCACCCAGCAGCTGCAATGTCAATAATGTCAACAGTAGGTTTGCAGCTTACAGAGCTAATGTTTTGCACATGTTTTTATTTTAAGTTTTTTTTAAAAAACCCTTTTGTGTTTGTGTCCTTTATAATGTTTCTATCTCCGCTACCTGGCATTGTGTTTTATGACACACATGGCTCAGCCCAACAAGGTCTCATTTATGTCAGATCCAGCCCTCATAAGAAATGAGTTCGACACCCCTGCTCTAAAATGTCATGTAAGGTTTGGGGTTCGGTCCACTGGCGCTGCAGTGGCTCAAGTGGTTAAGACGCTGAACTGCAGGCTGTGGAAGGTCAGTAGTTCAGCAGTTCGAGACCCGAGTGTGCTGCATGACGGCGTGAGCTCCCGTCTCTAGTTCCAGCTCCTGCCAACCTAGCAGTTCGAAAGCAAGAAATTGCAAGTAAATAAATAGGTACCACTTCAGTGGGAAGGTCACAGCGTTCCGTGTGCCTTGGTGTTTAGTCATGCCGGCCACATGACCACAAAAACGTCTTCGGACAGCGCTGGCTCTTCGGCTTGGAAACGGAGATGAGCACCGCAACCGTAGAGTCGGACTCGACTGGCTTTCGAGCAAGGGAACCTTTACCTTTACCACTGGAGCCATCTCCCTCGATGCAAATGTCTCTCAAGGTCAACGTCTCATTATTACGAAATAATTTTCTGGTGCCTGCCAAGTCTTTTTAAGAAGTGGGTGAGGCCGGGTAGGGTTTTTGCCAGCAAGTTTTTGCCAGCAAGGTAGGGTTTTTGCCAGCAAGTTTTCTGACTGACCGTTGGCGATTTGATCGGATGTGCAGATTTCTTTAAAAAAAAAAAAAAACTACCACCACAGTGCAAGGATCCGCACCACGTCCTGAAGGAGCAGAACAAAATTTGAGTCTAGTGGCACCTTTAAGACCAACCAAGTTTTATTCAAGGTATAAGCGTTCATGTATCTGAAGAAGTGTGCGTCCACACAAAAGCGCACACCTTGAATAAAACTTGGTTGGTCTTAAAGGTGCCACTGGACTCAAATTTTGTTTTATCCTCAAGATGTCTGCCCTCTTGCATGCCAAAACATTTCCCCCTTTTTCACAAGTGGAAGAGCCAGGCTCTTTCTCCCCACTCCATGACATCACCATTATCAAAGAAGAAAGGAAATTAATTTTGTTTTCCAAAGGCTTGGCCGTGAGTCGGCTCCCGCACTCGGGGCCCAACATCTGCTGTTTTCCTAAGCGGGCCGTTCCGCCGAGCCGTAGCTTTTCCTCCTCTGACTTTCTTCTCATCACAGTTTATCATGCTTTTTCCGCTGCTTGCCAGCGAAATAAAACGGGCGCAGGGGAGATTTCTCTCCGGCCCCGTAAAAGAGTGTAAAGCTAACCCTAAAGCCAATTGCCGTCCCGTATATTTCACTTTCAAAATAGTTTTGCTGCTTTCCAAAAAAGCTTCTCACCAAAAAGACTGTCAGGGAAAAGGGGGGGGAAATATAATAAAATAAACTTCCCTTGGTCTCGGCCTGAAATTTATTACCCACTCTGTAGCAGTTTTGTTTTAACAGATGGGGCTTTATCAGCAGGTTTCGCGGGCAGCGGCCCAACTTCTCTCAGGAACGCGGCCTGCCTCTATTGACTTCGCCTCTTATCTCGGCACTTAGCTCTCGACTGGGAGCACAACATTCTAGTGGCTTAATTTTCATTTAGCGATAACCGGAGATAAAGCACAGAGAATCCTGTGTTCTCCGAAAATTCGCACAAGGGCTACCTGTGGTTAGCTCTCCACGCGCACGGCGGACAAAGTCGGGACGGCCGTCAGATAGTTCACATCCGCCAAGGATTTTCCTTGGCCCAGTTTCCAGGCCTCAGGTTGCCAATCTGCAGGCGGGGCCTGGAGACCTCCCGGAATTACAACTGATCTCCAGACGACAGAGATCGGTTCCCATGGAGGAAACGGCTGCTTTGGAGGGTGGACTCCATGGCGTTATTGTGACCTGCTGAGGCCCCTCTCCTCCCCAAACCCCGCCCTCCTCAGCCTCCAGCTCCCGGTCTCCAGGAATTTCCCCGCCCAGAGCTGGCAACCCGACCCAGGAGTCTCTGCTAAAGAAAAGCCACATTGAATACTGCTCAGCATGTTTGTTTGTTTGTTTATTGGATTTGTATCCCGCCCTCCCCTTGACAGGCTCAGGGCGGGTTCCAACAGTAAAAGTGCAATACAGTTCCATTTTAAAACACAATGTAAAATACAGGAGTCATTTCCTGCGGGAGCGCACAGGAGCAGAGCTCCGGCAGTAAAGAGCCCAGGGGGCGGGCACGTGCAACAAGCCCCACCCCTTGCTCCCAACAGCCCTCAGTCAGAGCAAGAAGCAGCCAGGTAAGCTGCAGAGCCCCCCCCCCCGGCCCCCCGCTCCCAAAAAGTCCAGTGGGCCCTTTAAGATCAAGCTTTATTCAGGTACAAGCTCTCCCTCCTCTGTATTGTAGAGAGAAGCCTGCCCACCCCCCCCCCCCAATAGCTAGCAATCCAAAAGAGTCCAGTGGAGCCTGAGCGGTGGGTGTTGCCTTCTGACACACTTCCGGTGATGTCGGGGTGTGGCACATGCAAATAAGTTATGCTAATGAGCTCCTGCACCTCTTTTTCTACGAAATGACCCCTGGTAAAATACATAACATAACAACACATAAGTCATAAGTGCCATACCACTCTAATAAAAGTCAGATGCTTCAGTGGTTGATGATGCTGAAATCAGTTTTTTGTTAAAAAAAAGATCTTTAAATTTAGGATCCCAAGGACCCAGAAGTACAGATAGACCCAAGCTACAGATGGAGGGGGCCCAAGGGGGGGGGAACGTCCGCTGCCTGAACCAAAAGCCCGGCGGAAGAGCTCCGTCTTGCAGGCCCTGTGGAATCCTAATAAATCCCGCAGGGCCCTGATCTCACACGGGAGCTCATTCCACCCGGCAGGGGCCAGTTTGACAAATTGGCGTTAGACAAATTGCTTGTTAGGATTCCCACTTTCTCCAGTCTCAAGATGTCATCTTAGTGAGTAAGCAGATCAAGGGTGTGTGTGTGTGAGAGAGAAAGAGATCTTGTGTGTGATCTTGTGTGTGATCTTATGTGCACCTGGAAGTCCTGGGGACCGTGACTGACCCCTACTGGGGGCCTGGAGGATATTCAGAGAGGCGGCTGAACAAAGCCTGCCCCCACCTCCCACCTCTGGTATTCCTTGGAGGTCTCCCATCCGAGTGCTTGCCAGAGTCGACCCTGCTTAGCTTCCAAGATTTATTTTATTTATTTATTTTATTCAATTTATACCCCGCCCTCCCCGCTACGCGGGCTCAGGGCGGCTTACAAGAGGCATATGCCAATATAAAACATATTTAAAATCATTTAAAATCATCACAATACTATACAGATCTGACGAGATTGGGCTTGCCTGGGCTATCCGGGTCAGGGCAGCAGCTCACGGGTTTTTGAAGTGTCTCTAATGCAGGAAGTAGGATAAAAGTTAATATCTCCAGCTTGGGAAATCCCTGGAGATCCAGGCACACTGTCTGGGGCTGCCAGAGCTGAAGGGGGGGGCATCGGCACACTGAGCAATGCTGTAGGAATTCCCTCAATCTCTATGATAAATATCATAGAGACTGGGGGGAATTCCTAGTGAGTCACTCAAAGCAGGGGAGATCACTTCCAGCTCTTCCCCCAGAAGAGTAATTGCCAAGTCATCCAATGTCCCCTCCCCATCTTCCCCTGCCACCCCACGGAGCAAGCAGAGGTGAAGAGGAGAGCCGTTGGGGGGCGACCGTTATCAGTGGGCAGCTGGTAAGCCTAACGGAGCTCGGAGGCTGAGCTCAACAGGGACGTGATGTCACTCTAAGACTTCCTGTCCTGTCCAGCTCGAGCTGTGCTAAGCCAGCGCTCTCTAGGTGTGAGTCAACCACGACTACTGAGGAGAGCTTAAATCATCTTCATTTAACTTCACACGCATTCAGAAGATCATTTACTCACAATCGTCCGGATGGCTGGGTGGAAAGTTACACCTTGTGATCAATGTTCCCTCTAAGCTGTGGAGTCTTGTGAGCAAAAATTCTACTTTGTGAGCTCCTGGCATTAAAGTTGTGAGCGAGCGATTTGGTTACTGCGTAAATTAGTTTGCTCTGGAGCCCTCCTTCCTGAGCGAAGACAAAAATGTGTGCGCCGGAGGCTAAAAAACTGTGAGCTAGCTCACACTAACTCAGCTTAGAGGGAACACTGCTTGTGATCTAGGTTAGTTCAATAGCTCAATAGAGAAAGAGATGGGCTTCCCCTCTCCTTGCAGTAAGGGTTGATGGACAAAGATACGGAAAAGAACAATAAAACTCCTATCTTTGCGCCTCTGAGCTCGGGAAATTGCTCTTAATGAGCCAGTCAGAGGGAAGCTTCTGGGACCCCTAACTGTGAACTACAATTCCCAGGAGCAACGAGTCTTAAAGGTACAGCGCAGTTTTATTAAACTACAGATAACGCTGACTGGGGGCAGCACATCCATCTCTCCTAGACTCCATGGTATACCATAGAGTCCGTCTTGTAATGCTCGGCTCGCAAAAAGTCCCCTTCATTTTCTCTTTTCTCTTTCTCATCTCTTCTGAAACCCGTCTCATCCACTGAGTCACACGAGTCAGCCCACAGTAGACGCCACATCTCTGTAGCGGACGAACACACATGAAGCCGCCATATGCTGAATCAGGCCTTTGGCCCATCCGAGTCAGTATTGTCTACTCAGGTTGGCAGCGGCTCTCCAGGGTCTCAGGCACAGATCGTTCGCGTGACCTCCTCTCTCTGCTTCTTTTCACTGGAGATGCTGGAGACTGAACCTGGGACCTTCTGCCTGCCAAGCAGAGGGAAGGTGTTGGATGTTACAAGTTAAAACACTTCTATTTCAGTATTTACTGGGTTAATACTGTTTACTAAATCACATGTTTGTTTGTGACCAATGTGTTTAGGGAGTTAGAAAGCCCGCCAACTTCAGATCTAGTTTGTTGTTCTGATTGGAGAATAGACTGGCTGGTTTTATGACTCTTTGTCCACAGCAAGAAGACGTCCAGTCTCGTCTAGTCTCGTTTAGTCTCCATTAGACCATAGTCTCCATTAGATCCCTGCCATGTTCTGTCTAGCTGTGAGGATGTAGGAATATGGCTCTTTGTTATTTTTCATCCCGTATACCTTTTCCCCATGCTAGGTTGTAGTAAACTTTGTATATTTTAAACACACCATGGACTCTGACTCTTTAATACTCTGCTGACTCTGCTAATTAACTTTAAGTACTTAAGAATACCAAAAACCCAACAGAAGGACTTGGAGCTGGTTGTTCGACTGCAGGCCGACAGGGCTACCTTCTGAAACTGTGTCCATCTAAATGTCACCAGAATGTCGTAAGATAAGACAAGACTGCGGGAAAGCAGCACCCTCCTTTCTCTGGCAATGTCCTGCTGTACACTGCATCGGTCAAGCCACAACTGGAGTACTCCGTGCCATTCTTGAGGCCTCCCTTCAAACAGAAGAAGAAGAAGAAGAAGAAGAAGAAGAAGAAGAAGAAGAAGAAGAGGAGGAGGAGGAGGAGGAGGAGGAGGAGGAGATTGGATTTATACCCCACCCTTCACTCGCAGTCTCAGAGCAGCTTACAATCTCCTTCCCTTCCTCTCCCCACAACAGACACCCTGTGAGCAGTGTTCCCTCTAAGCTGAGTTAGTCTGAGCTAGCTCACAGCTTTTTAGCCTCCAGCTCACACGTCTTTGTCTTAGCTCAGGAAGGGTGGCTCCAGAGCAAACTAATGTATGCAGTAGCCAAATCGCTCACTCACAATTTTAATGCCAGTAGCTCACAAAGTAGAATTTTTGCTCACAAGACTCTGCGGGTTAGAGGAAGCATTGCCTGTGAGGTAGGTAGAGCTGAGAGAGAGCTCTGAGAGAACTGCCCTTGAGAGAACACCCCTGAGAGAACTGTGGCTGGCCCAAGGTCACCCACCTAGCTGCACGTGGAGGAGGTATGGGGAATCAGACCTGGTTCTCTTATTTATCGCAAAGTGCCAACACGGCAATTTAACCTGAATACTGAGGGTTTACTTTAGAAAAAACAACTCACCCATTAACTTAAGATGATCCAAACAAAGTAAGGAAAGCAATCCCAAATGCTTTCATTTACTTAAAATCATTTGGCAGAGAATTCGACACTTTAACGATGGTCTGGGCCTGGCTGGGGCGATGGCACGCATGCCCACAGAGAGGGCTCTGAGTGCCACCTCTGGCACCCATGCCATAGGTTCGCCACCACTGCTCTAGGCTGATCCTGCATTGAGCAGGGGGTTAGACTAGGTGGCCTCGATTCTATGATCCTGTGTATAGATCATGCCCTGTGGTCTAGGAGACCGATGTGCTGCGATTGCCCCCCCTTTTCCCCTTTCTGCTACATCAGCGTGTTCGCGCAAACGGGTCACGGTGCCAAAACGTACGCCTATCCCGGTTTCACTACGTCAGCCAATCCTCTGCGTCGGAAGAGGCCTCCAAGTCCCCGTTCCCTTTCTCAAAAGGGATCGGCGGGACTGCGTTGGAGCTCTTTGTGAGTCCGATTCCCGTGGACGCGGGCCAGCTGCTACGGCGCAGATGTGGCACCCTTCGACGCGAGCCAAAACGAGAGTAGTATTTTGCTGGCAAAGGTTCGCCGCCCTAATGCAAAGTGAAGACTCCGGCGGGGCCCCTTACGCTGCAGGTTTTATTCTTTAATGAGGCAGATATTTAATCAATTTTGGAGTGCCCCGGTATCTGCCTTTTTGCATGTGTTTCGAATCACGGTGGGAATTTATACGCAGATGAAGTCACTGAAGCGTGGCCGGCCTTCAGAAGGGGCATGCGGTCCTGAGCGGAGTGTAACACAAAAAGAGTCGGGGACCCCTCGAAGGGGGCCTAGATGGGAGGAATTCTCCACAGCTGGGTGACGGCTACCCCAAGACGTCTGATTTGCTTTAGCTGTGATTTAAAACCCAGCCTAGGAAGAGTTTGCTGCAAGAGTGGCCGGCTCCGGGTTGGGAAATTGGGGTGCAGCCAGGGAGACTGGGGTTTATGGTGGGGAGGGACTTCGGCAGGGTATAATGCCATAGAATCCACCCAGCACCAGGGCTACAGTAGGGGTGTGTGGCCTAACATGCAAAGGAGTTCCTGCTCCAAAAAAAGGCCCTGGGTTTTGACAACAAACAAGGTCAACAGAATAAGGTGGGTGTGGCTGGATGAGCACACTTCTGGTAACATGGGGGTGCGGCCTAATGTGCTAATGAGCTGTGCTGTCAGGGGTGTGGCCTAATATGCTAATGAGTTCCTGCTTTTTCTACAAAAAGAGCCCCCTGTGTTAGGCTATGTTCAGCATAGCCTAACTGATAAGACCATTAACATATATGAATTATACTGAATCAGACCCTTTGTCCATCAGAGTCAGTCTTGTCTACTCAGATGGGCAGCTGCTCTCCAGGGTCTCAGGCAGAGACCTTTCCCATCACCTACTGCCTGGTCCTTTTTAACTGGAGATGCTGGGGATTGAACCTGGGACCTCCTGCCTGCCAAGCAGGCGCTCTACCACTGTGCCACGGACTCTCCCCATATTTCAATCAGGGACTTCTTCTGGATGCGCTTTTAGTATGTACATTGAAAGGGACACTATTGACATCCTTGCTCAATGAGTGTACCTAGGAGAGTGGGTAATCAAGCTAAAGGTACCAACCTCCAGTTGGGGCGTGGAGATCTTCCAGAATTACAGCTGCTCTCCAGATGTCAGAGATCTGTCCCTCTGGAGAAAATGGCTGCTTGGGAGGGTGGACTCTGTGGCACTAGGGCACTGAGCTCCTTCCCCTCCCCGGACTCTGTCTTCCCAAAGCTCTACCCCCAAAGCTCTACCCCCAAAGTTCTACCCCCAAATCTCTAGGAATGTCCCAAACCGGCGCTGACAACCGTAGGCCCTGGGATCAGTAATCAGTACGAAACCATGTGCTGAGCCATTCCTAGAATAAATAACAGATTTAGGATCGCCAGCTCTGTGTTGGGAAATCCCTGGAGACGGCAGGGTTGGGGGAGCCGTGGGACATGAGTAGGGTATAATGACATAGCGTTCACCCTCCAAAGGTGCCATTTTCTCCATGGTCTCTCTAGTGTGGAGTTCCGTTGGAATTCCAGATCTCCAGGCCGCACCTGGATGTTGTCAACTGTATGTCTGAGTGACTGATGGATCAGGGGAAGGCCTCGGCCTGTCTGCCCTGTTGTTGGCCCTCCAGAGGAACTGGTTGGCCCCTGTGTGAGAAAGGAAGCTGGACTAGATGGACCCCTGGTCTGATCCAGCAGGGCTCTTCTGATGTACTAATGAAGGCCTCAGCCTCTGTGCCCCGTAGTTGGCCCTCCAGAGGAACTGGTTGGGGCCACTGTGTGAGAGAGGATGGTGGACTAGATGGACATTCACTGGTCTGATCCAGCAGAGCTCTTCTGATGTTCTTCTCAGGGGAAGGCCTCGGCCTCTGTGCCCCGTAGTTGGCCCTCCAGAGGAACTGGCTGGCCACTGTGTGGGACAGGATGCTGGACTAGATGGACGTTCACTGGTCTGATCCAGCAGAGCTCTTCTGATGTTCTTCTTAGGGGAAGGCCTCGGCCTCTGTGCCCTGTTGCTGGCCCTCCAGAGGAACTGGCTGGCCCCTGTGTGAGACAGGATGCTGGACTGGATGGACCACTGGTCTGATCCAGCAGGGCTCTTCTTAGGTTCTTATGAACGGGGACTTCTGAACTCCAAGGTCTGCCACCAACCCCATCTCAATACTCCAGTTCAAGTCTCCAGTTTCTGTTTCTGCTAGAATTGCCAGGTGTAGGTAGTTGGGAAATTGGGGTGGAGCCAGGAGGATTCGGGTTTATGGAGGGTGGGGGGACTTCAGCAGGGTATAATGCCGTAGAATCCACCCACCAAAGTAGCCACATTCTTCAGGGGAGCTGATTTCTGTCATCTGGAGATCAGTTGAAAACCAGTCCAGTGGCACCTTGAACAAAATGTGTGGCAGAGTATGAGCTTTCGTGAGTCACCGCCCACCTCTTCAGATACCAGAAGGAGAATCTGAACAAGTGAGCCGTGACTCATGAAAGTCCATCCCCTGCCACAAATTTTGCCGGTCTTTAAGGTGCTACGGGACTCTCTTGCTCTTTTCTGCTGCTACAGGCAGATTAACACGGCTACCTGTCTTGATCCATCTCCATGGAGATCAGTTGTAATTCCAGGAGATCTCCAGGCCCCACCTGGAGAGGTTGGCAACCCCAGTTTCTGCAGAAGACGGCCGTGGCACTGAACCAGCTTTGATATATCAGCCCACGGCTCCTACCCAGCCCCAACATAAATCTGTTTATGTGATTGTTCATTGATCAGCAGCAGAGGTCATTTTGTAGAAAAAGAGGTGCAGGAGCTCATTAGCATGACTCGTTTGCATATGCCACGCCCACTGACATCACCGGAAGTGTGTCAGAAGGCAACACCCACCACTCAGGCGCCACTGGACTGTTTTGGATTGCTAGCTATTGGGGGGGGGGAACGGGCAGATCTGCCCTCACAGAGGAGGGAGAGCTTGTATCTGAAGGTGGGCTGGGGGGGGGGCTCTGCAACTTACCTAGCTGCTTCTTGCTCCTCATGGCCCGGGCCCGCTGGGAGAAGGGGGCGGGGCTTGTTGCATGTGCCCGCCCCCTGGGCTCCTTACTGCCGGAGCTCCACTCCTGTGCGCTCCCGCAGGAAATGACCCCTGATCAGCAGATTTATGGGGAAAGAACCCATGTTTCCTTTCTGGGGTCATTTTAACTACGTCAGTGTAATTGGGACCAGTGTTCCCTCTAAGCTTAGTGTGGGCTAGCTCACAGTTTTTTAGCCTCCGGCTCACACATTTTTGTCTTAGCTCAGGAAGGATGTGGCTCCAGAGCAAACTGATTTATGCCGTAGCCAAATCGCTCGCTCCCAACTTTAAATGGCAGGAGCTCACAAAGTGGAATTTTGTTCACAAGGCTCCGCGGCTTAGAGGGAGCATTGGTCGGGACCTGTGAAAAATTGAGAGATGTCGGAACAAACAGTGGCCATCCAAGGTGCAACTTCCTAAAAGGCCTTTTGAAAACCCAGCCCACGTTCAAATGTTCCTTTTCACCCTGCCCCCCAAAACAAACCAGCAAACAAAAACTCCGCTCTGGAAAACCTAAAATGAGTTCTAAATTAACTCTCCCCCCCCCAAACAAAGCCAATATTCCCGGAGCCTCGGTTCTCCCCCCACCCCCCATAAAGCAAAGCAAATAAAAGAAGCCAGGAAGTAGGGATGGAAACCACAAGTAAGAGCGGGGAGGGTGAGGGGGGGGCGGCACAATTAAATGGCTATTTCTTTTTTGCATATGAAATGCAGTATAAAATACTTCCCTATAAACAGTGGTCCATAAACACAACTGCAAGCCCACGTCGTTTGGGAAAGGCCAGGTCAAAGGCCTCCGATGTTTATGGCCTTGTAAACTCGGAGGCAAGTAAATTTATGGCTCGAACAAGGTTTCTGAGCATTGGCCACTGTAAAAACCCTCCCAGGTACCAGAGGCCCTATCCGTTCCTTCTGCAGCTGTTGAGAGGGGGGCTCCAAGGACCACCATTTCTTTGGTAATTAAAGCAGTATCCAGTACATATGCCCTGACCTGGATAGCCCAGGCTAGGCCAATCTCGCGAGATCTCAGAAGCTAAGCAGGGTCGGCCCAGGTTAGTATTTGGATGGGAGACCTCCAAGAAACACCAGGGTCATGGTGCGGAGGCAGGCAGTGGCAAGTCACGTCTGATCGTCTCTCGCCTTGAAGACCCCACAGGATTGCCATAAATCAGTTGTGACTTGTCAGGACTTTCCACCACCATCCTATACATGAAGATAGATCCAGGTGGGTCAGCCGTGTTGGTCTGAAGCAGTAAAACAAATTTAGAGTCCAGATGGGCACCTTTCAGTCCAACAGAGGCTTATTCAAGGTATGAGCTTTCGTGTGCATGCACACTTTTTCAAATAGCACAAGTGTGCATGCACACAAAAGCTCATAGAAATCATAGAATGTTAGAGTTGGAAGGGACCTTGCAGGTCATCTAGTCCAACCCCGTGCACTCTGCAGGAGCACAGCCGAAAGATAGCCCTGCAACATACCCAAAAGATTGTCGTCCAGCCTCCGCTTGAAAACGTCCAGCGAAGGAACATCCACGACCTCCCGAGGCAGACTGTTTCACTGCTCAACCAGGAAGTTTCTCCTGATATTCAGCCGGGATCGACTCCCTTGTGATTTCCACCCGTTAGATCTAGTCTTGCACTATGGCACAAGAGAGAATAGAATCATAGAATCATAGAATGTGAGAGTTGGAAGGGACCTTGCAGGTCATCTAGTCCAACCCCCTGCACTCTGCAGGAGCACAGCCGAAAAATAGCCCAGCAACCAGGGGTCATTTCGTAGAAAAAGAGGTGCAGGATCTCATTAGCATAACTTATTTGCATATGCCACACCCCCTGACATCACCAGAAGTGTGTCAGAAGGCAGCACCAACTGCTCAGGATCCACTGGACTGTTTTGAATTGCTAGCTATGGGGGGGGGGATGTGCAGATCTGTCCTTGCAGAGGAGGGCGAGCTTGTACCTGAATAAAACTTGGTCATAAAGGTGCCACTGGACTGTTTTGGACCAGGGGGGCGGGGGGAGCTCTGCAACTTATGCAACTCACCTGGCTGCTTCTTGCTCTGACTGAGGGCTGCTGGGAGCAGGGGGCGGGGCTTGTTGCATGTGCCCGCCCCCCTGGGCTCTTTACTGCCGTAGCTCTGCTCCTGTGCGCTCCTGAAGGAAATGACCCCTGCCTGCAACACACCTGAAAGAGGGTCATCCAGCCTCCGCTTGAAAACGTCCAGCGAAGGAGCCTCCACCACCTCCCGAGGCAGACTGTTCCACTACTCAACCACTCTTACAGTTAGGAAGTTTCTCCTGGTATTTAGCCAGTAACGACTCCCTTGAATAATTCATATTCATACCTTGAATAAACCTTTGTTGGTCTTAAAGGTGCCACTGGACTCTAAATTTGTTCCAGTACATGGTTTGCCGTGTCGAATCCATCTCGAAACAGATGAGTACTTGGCCTTACCTGTCATTACTGTGAAGATCTAATTCCTGGCACTCAACAGGCCCAATCTAAACATAGAGCTGGTGAGGGGAAAGAGTTTCCTGGAGAGACTTAGCACGGACTCAGCATTGCGTTTAAACCGTGCTACGGCTTGTGCAAAATAGCAAAAGGTAAAGGTTCCCTTGCTCGAAAGCAAGTCGAGTCCGACTCTAGAGTTGCGGTGCTCATCTCCGTTTCAAAGCCGAAGAGCCAGCGCTGTCCGAAGACGTTTCTGTGGTCATGTGGCCGGCATGACTAAACACCAAGGCGCACGGAACGCTGTTACCTTCCCACCGAAGTGGTCCCTATTCATCTACTTGCAATTTCTTGCTTTCGAACTGCTAGGTTGGCAGGAGCTGGAACTAGAGACGGGAGCTCACTCCCTCACACGGCACACTCGGGTCCCGAACTGCTGAACGACCGACCTTCCACAGCCTGCAGTTCAGCGTCTTAACCACTTGAGCCACCGCAGCTCCTTCTCCTGTTAATGGGGCACCGGTAAAAATCCCGTTTCCACGGGGTCTTCTTCAGGAACAGGTGCCGCAACCAAACATAATTAACCCATAACACATTCCATCTTCCTACTTCTTAGTCCGGTCTGATAAAGCAGCTCCCAAATTTTCAAAGAACGCTTCCAGGTGGGGCCTAGGGCTGCCAACCTCCAGGTGCCGCCTGGAGATCCCCCACTAGTACAACTGATCTCCAGGCGACATAGATCTGTTCCCTTGGAGAAAATGGCTGCTTTCGAGGATAGACTGTATGGCATTATACTCCACTGTGGTCCCTCCCCTCCCCAATCCCACCCTCCCTCCCAAATCTCCAGGAATTTCCCAACCCGGAGCTGGAAATCCTTTCTAGCATTCTCTTGGGATCACAGCTTATCTCCAGACTACAATTCCCCTGGAGAAAGTGGGTGTTTTGGAGGGTGGACTCTATGACATTACACCTAGGACTACCAGGGCTATGGCCACAGTTGCGCTGGATTCTCTGATTTTGCTACAGCCAGGAATTTCTATCAATAGTTAACAAAAAAAACCGACCTACAGTGTGTAATAGGCACTGAAAAACCAAGAACCAGAACACTGCTTTGCCTTAAAGTAAAGGTAAAGGCTCCCTTGCTCGAAAGCCAGTCGAATCTGACTCTAGGGTTGCGGTGCTCATCTCCGTTTCAAAGCCGAAGAGCCAGCGCTGTCCGAAGACAATACCGTGGTCATGTGGCCGGCATGACTAAACACCAAGGCCCACGGAACGCTGTTACCTTCCCACCGAAGTGGTACCTATTTATCTACTTGCAATTTCTTGCTTTCGAACTGCTAGGTTGGCAGGAGTTGGAACTAGAGACGGGAGCTCACTCCGTCATGCGGCAACCCGGGTCTCAAACTACTGAACTACTGACCTTCCACAGCCTGTAGTTCAGCGTCTTAACCACTTGAGCCACCGCAGCTCCTGCGTTGCCTTATTCCTACCTTTCTGTTACTTTCTGTTTCGTGTCGTTCCTTTTCGGAGTTCCTTATAGGAGTGCAAACTATTTGTCTAATTCATTATTTCATATTAAAGTTACATTGATTATTTCATATTAATTTTTTAATTTTACAATAACAAGATTGACAGTATTCACGCAGTCCGTCAAAAGTTCAAATGAAAAGTCCCATGCTAATTTCACAGCAGGTTGTTTTCTTCATACAGCTCCTGCAGCGGCGACCAACGGACCCGTCCGGATATGAAGGCCGTTTAAAAACACAATTCTTCCTCAAGGTCACCTTATTTTTGGAACCAATGCTCTTGACAAATCCTCACATGCTAACAAGCTATTCTCGTGTTGCGTCGGCATGAACCAATACCGTACACAGTGTTGTGGTTCTTGGTTTTTCAGGAATCTCTATCAAGGCAGCAGGGTACCTAAGACTTAACACGCAGCCAAGCTTTAGTATTGGGTGTGCTGGCAGACTTACAAAGTTACGCAGAGCCATCAGTCAGATTCAAAACGAATAAGAATTCTTTATTATATGGGACTCCATTCTAGACAGTATAGGTGAGAGAGAGGGATGGAACCTAATCTAACTAACTAGGGTGGATGTGGATGAAGGGAAGCACGCCCTGCATCCATTGTTCAAAGAAGTAGAGTAACGTGCTCCTTCTTTGTGTGTGTGAGAGAGAGGAGTGTGAATGGAAGGTAGGGAGGCAATTTCCCTGCGAGCTATGTCTACACATCAAAGAGACAGAGGCAGAAGAGTAAACAGGAAGGAAATCCACAGTTTGCCTGTCTGTCTGTCTGACTCTCTTGTAACGCCCCTCTGGAGGCTGAGCCTAGGAGATAGCGTCTGGTCCTTCTCTTCCAACAAGCCACAGCCCTAGTTGGCTGCCACTGCTCTGAATGGAGGCAGGAGAAATGATGATAATGATGATGATGATAGCCAACGTCAACCCGGAAGTGGCATAGGGTAGCTCCAGGAATCACCTGAAACTCTGTGGGCCTGGGAGAACATGCATGTACAGGCACGTTGTCGTGGTAAATCCCAATAAGCGTCATCTTCTGCAGTTCCTAGTCCTATTACATTGCTTATTAGGCATTGCATCCTACATTGCATGGTTTACATTGCATAATCCAGCTTGTGTCTCGGTGAGAAAGACAGACTAGAAATGAAACAGATAAAATTAAAATAAGCAGCTTAGCCTACGCCTCGTGTAGAAACATAGAATCATGGAGCTGAAAGGGGTCACAGAGGTCATCTAGTCCAACCCCCTTGCTCAGTGCAGGATCAGCCTAGAACATCCCTGACAAGGGTTCGTCCAGCCGCTGCCTGAAGACTGCCAGTAGGGTTGCCAGGTTCCTGATGGCAATTGGCAGGGGGTGGGGGGCAATGTTCCCTCTAAGCTATGGAGCCCTGTGAGCAAAAATTCTACTTTGTGAGCTACTGGCATTAAAGTCGTGAGCAGGAGCTGCTGCATCAATTAGTTTGCGCTGAAGCCATCCTTCCTGAGCTATGACAAAAATGTGTGAGCCAGAGGCTAAAAAACTGTGAGCCAGCTCACACTAACTCAGCTTAGAGGGAACACTGGTGGGGGGGATCTAACTGAGAGCAGGAGGGAGGTCCAGCTGACGTGCAGTGATGCGTCTACCTCACTGGGAATGTTGGGGCAATGCTCCGGTATTTGGGCAAAAACTCTATGGTAGATTTGTCTTCTACCACAGAGTTTTTGCACAAATACCAGAGTGTTGCCCCGACGTCCCCAACATGATGACATCACTTCCAGGTCACATGGGCAGTGATGTAGACACATCGCTGCATGTCGGCTGGTCCTCCCTCTTTTTCCGGGTACGTTCCCCTGCTGGCCAGCTGATTGGCGGCGGGGCGGCGGGAACTGGTGGCGAGGGACCCCCCCACCTTCGTGGGGGGGGTCTGGCAAGCCTAACTGCCAGTGAAGGGGAGCTCACCACTTCCCCATGATTGTCTCCCCAAAACTCTTTGGTGCATTTGTATAGAACCTTTTCACTTGACTTTCAAGACTCAACACTAGGCTTGCCAAGTCCCCCCGGGGGGCGGGGGGAACCCCACCCTGACGTGCACGTCACCCGGAAGTGACGCGACCACGACAAGCATGCTGGGGGCGGGGCCACGGTCATCCGAGGGAAAACGCTCAAGCCGCCAGCCGGGAGTCCCCCGCTGCGGCGAAATTCGGACTTGGCAACCCTACACAAACCATTTTTTCAGCTGCTTCATGAAAAGGGCATTATAAGATTTTACCCCTGATCAGGGCTATTTTTGGGCAGGAACGGAGTTCCGGCTGGCTCCCAAGTTGGCCACACCCAGCAGGAACTCATTAGCATACATGCAAAGGAGTCCCTGCTACAAAAAAAGACCCTGGGTTTGGACCACAAACAACGTCAACAGAATAAGAAGCAAAAGGTGGGCGTGGCTGGATGAGCACACTTCTGGTAACATGGGGGTGCGGCCTAATGTGGTAATGAGCTGTGCAGTCGGGGTGTGTGGCCTAATATGCTAATGAGTTTCTGCTGCTGGGTGTGGCCTATTATGCTAATGAGTTCCTGCTGGACTTTTTCTACAAAAAAAGCCCTGCCCCTGATGAAGACCAGGTTGCTCAGAGCCCATATGGGATTTCTTTGGGGATTAGAAGCATCTCAAAACACCTGTGGCTCCCCCCACCCCTCCTTTCCCTCTCCCCAGCTACCTGGTGTTATCAGACACGCATCTCTCCAAGGGGCCAGTAACCACTCCCTGGTACATTTTCTTTGTGCATCCCCCAGGTCCACGTGGTCAGAGTTCCATGCTGGGAACTTAAATTCTCAGGTGCACAGTGGCCAATCGGGCTTAGTTGAATTGTCAGCTCCTAGTTGGGGAATCTTTGAAGATTAGGGAGTGGAACCTGAGGAGAACAGGGTTTGGAGAGGGGAACGGGATATAAAGCCATAGAGTCCACCCTCCAAAGCAGACATTTTCTCCAGGGGAACTGGTTCCCCAGGGATGGCACTGGGAAAGGTCTAAGCCCCCCCCCCCCGGTGGCACCAAAACTTTGGAACTCTGTCCTCGGGGAGATTTCATCTGTCTCCCTCTATTGGTGTCTTCCCCCAGCAGGTGAGAGATGTTTTATTTAAGAACATAAGAACATAAGAGACGCCAATGTTGGATCAGGCCAAAGGTCCATCCAGTCCAACACTCTGTGTCACACAGTGGCCAGAAATACCAGATGCCATCAGGAGGTCCACCAGTGGGGCCAGGACACTAGAAGCCCTCCCACTGTTGCCCCCCCCAAGCACCAAGAAGACAGAGCATCACTTGCCCCAGAGCCCCTATCTATACCTTGTGGCTCATAGCCACTGATGGACCTCTGCTCCATATGCCTATCTAATTCCCTTTTGAAGCCGTCCATACTTGTAGCCGCCACCACTTCCTGTGGCAGTGAATTCCATGTGTTAATCACTCTTTGGGTGAAGAAGGACTTCCTCTTATCCGTTCTAACCCGACTGCTCAGCAATTTCATGGAGTGCCCACAAGTTCTTGTATTGTGAGAAAGGGAGAAAAGTACCTCTTTCTCTACCTGCTCTTTCCCAGGCATAATCTTATAAACCTCAGTCATGTCACCCCTCAGTCGTCGTTTCACGTAGCATAACTTCAATCACAGCTATTGGTCCTCTTTCCTGGTTCTGTTGTCATATGTTTATGTGTTTCTACTGAATTAGTTTATCATTTTAAGCTCCATTTTCATTTCACATTCTCATGTTTTGCTGGCTTGGAGACCTTGGCATAAAACGTTTTAAATAAATAAACTACCTCCCCTTTGGCCAGGCTGAATTAAATGGCCCTGGGTCCTGTGTGTGTGGATGGGGGAGCATCATTTGACACCCTCACAACGCAGGTACACAAACACACCGTGCCTCGGTAGACCATTACAACAACATTCAAGTGTTCACATCTCTTTCAGGCACATTCTCTGCATGGGATAAAGAAGGTAGAGAAACAAGTCCTGGTATAGTGGTTTGGTGTAGTGGTTAAGTGCGCGGACTCTAATCTGGGAGAACCGGGTTTGATTCCCCACTCCTCCACTTGCAGCTGCTGGATGACCTTGGGCGAGCCATAGTTCTGTCAGAACTGTTCTCTCAAGGACAGTTCTGTCAGAGCTCTCTCAGCCCCACCTATCTCACAGGTGTCTGTTGTGGGGAGGGGAAGGGAGAGGAGTTTGTAAGTTGCTCTGATACTCTGAGTGACGGGCGGGGTATAAATCCAATCTCTTCTTCTTCTTCTTCTCTTCTTTTCTCTCTTTCTCACAATACAAGAACTCATGGGCACTCCATGAAATGAATGAGCAGTAAGCTTGGAAGCAGAGGTCCATCAGTGGCTATTAGCCACAAGGTATAGATAGGGACTCCGGGGCAAGTGATGCTCTGTCTTCTTGGTGCTTGGGGGGGGGGGCAACAGTGGGAGGGCTTCTAATGTCCTGGCCCCACTGGTGGACCTCCTGATGGAACCTGGTATTTCTGGCCACTGTGTGACACAGAGTGTTTGGCCTGATCCAACATTGGCGTCTCTTATGTTCTTATGTTCTTATGGAATAGGTAAAAGGAAGTACTTCTTTACCGAAAGAGTCATAAACACGTGCAGTTCACAGCTGCAGGAAGTGGTGGCGGCTACAAGCACAGACAGCTTCAAGAGGGGATTGGGAAAATGTATGGAGGAAGATCCAAGAGTGGTTATTAGCCACAAGGTCTAGGTGGAACATTCTGTCTAGGGCAGTGATGCTCTGTATTCTTGGTGGGTGGGGGGCAAGAGTGGGAGTAGCCTTAGACGGTGGGGGGATTGAAGCAGGGACTCCGAAGATGTACAGAGTGAAGGGGTAGTTGCTGAGGGGCAGCGATATTAGCTCGTTGTCCGGGGGTCATTTCCTGCAGGAGCGCACAGGAGCGGAGCTCCGGCAGTAAGGCGCCCAGGGGGCAGGCACATGCAACAAGACCCGCCCCCTGCTCCCAGCAGCCCTCAGTTGGGCCACAAGGAGCAAGGAGCAGCCAGGTAAGTTGCAGAGCCCCCCCGGCCCGCCTTCAGGTACAATACCTCATCGGCGAGGGCAGGTCTGCACGCCCCCCCCCCCCATAGCTAGAAATCCAAAACAGTCCAGTGGCACCTTTACGACCAAGTTTTATTCAGGTACAAGCTCTCCCTCCTCTGTGAGGACAGATCTGCACGTCCCCCCCCCCAAAATAGCTAGCAGTCCAAAACAGTCCAGTGGAGCCTGAGCGGTGGGTGTTGCCTTCTGACACACTTCCGGTGATGTCAGGGGGTGTGGCCTATGCAAATGAGTTACGCTAATAAATTATGCTAATGAGTTCCTGCACCTCTTTTTCTACAAAATGACCCTGGCCGTTGTCACAAATAAAACAGAAGTCCAGTGACACCTTAAAAGACTACCAGTATTGATTTATTTCCCTATGAGCTTCCATTGAGGCATAGTTCACTCCTTCAGCTGAGTTTCAACAGTGGGTTTCAAGAAGGGGGGGGTTACAAGTTCTCCCCAGTTACCCACTGAAGCTGAAGCGACCTCACTGCGAAGAATGAATCATGTCAGGGATTTCCAACATGGTGCCCACCTGCCAACACCTTTTTTGATGCCTGCCAAGTGTTTTTTTAAAAGTGGGTGGGGGCAGGTGGGGGTTTTGTCTAGCAAAGCTTCTAATGGGCTTTTGGAGATCTGATTGGCTGGACAGATTTTTAAAAAACGTCGCTTGGGCAGCCGCTGCCCCCACAGCACAAAGATCTGCACTGGGTGACTGAAGGTAACCTGCGGCGGCCATTTTGTCCCCGGCTCGGCCTGCGGCGGCGGCCATTTTGTGCCTGTGCCCATCACGCTGTGCCAGAATTCCAATGGTGCCCGCAGGCTCAAAAAGGTTGGGGACCCCCAAATTACACTAATATTAAGATTGCCTCGTTAGGTTTTCAGTCATTCCAGTGGGCAGAGCGACCCGCTCTCCACAGGTCCAAGTGGCCCTCCCTCGGAAACGCAAGCAGAAGTAATAAACATATTTGTTTCATTACCACGTCTTAAAAAATGTAAAAAAAGAATTCTTTTTTTTTTTTTTTAAAGGCCCAACCAACTGTAAACTGACCTCCGGCCAAAGTACACATTAATTATCCTGTTTTAGTCAGGCGGATGCTCGAGAAGAAGGGAGATAAAGTTTCCCTCAGCTGGATACTTTGTAGTTAGCGCAAATGTAATATAAAGCGTACCGGAGTTTGTCAAGTGTCTGTCTGGATTTTCAGTTTTCATTAGTGCCCTAATTAAAGCCACATTTCCTCGACTCTATTACCTATAACAAGAAAGGAATGAGAAATGGGCCTGTCAGGGTCAGGCGAGCTCTGCTCTTTAGGCTGAAGATCTGCAGGCCGCTGGGCCTGGATTTTGGCGTAATGCAGAGCACGCGGGGTGGAATGTCGCGCTACAACCAGACCTTTGTGGTCGCAGAAAGAGAGAGAGAGAGAGAGAGAGAGGACCTCCTGAAGTCACTTCCTTTTAATCACCAACAGAACATGTTTACGGGAACGGCCGACGCAAGGCGGAGAAGGCGGACAGGCCGATGACAGGCGGAAGAGGCAAACTTCCTGAACCTCTTGCCTGTCGGCTCAACCCCGTTAAGGCCAGTGGATCTCAAGCTGTGGGTCGCGAACCCTACGCCGCAGGAATGGCACCCTCCAGGTGGGACCTGGGGATCCCCTGGAATTACAGGTCCTCTCCAGACTGCAGAGATCAGTTTCCCCTGGAGGAAATAGATGCTTCGGAGGATGGACTGTATGGCATTGCACCCGACTGAAGTCCCTGTACTACTCAGACTCCACCCTAGGGCTGCCAAGCGTTGTACATATTAGATTCCATGTCAAAAATGAAGTCAAATGAGGAGGAAGTTCTTGTATTTTATTGTAATAAAATATGGGAAACAGTTAGGCCAAAGGACCCATCAAAACTGACTGCTTTCTTCTCAGCATAATCAGGAAACATGCCTCAATTAATAGGAAAACAATTAGACCAAATAGTTACCCAATAATTGACAACTTTCTTCTTTTTCTTCTTCATCTTCTCCTTCTTGAGCATATTCTGAACATATTCAGGAAATACATGATATTTTATACATGGACTGACATCATCAAGAAGACAATATTCAAACAGCATAATTGGTTACAAAAGACAGTGGTAATTGGAGTAATAATCCTCTGATTGGCCAGATATAAAGAAACATATCTACGTCAAACTAAGTGTTTACTTAACCTAACCTAAATGATAATGGGCAAGGATTCTTCATACGAGACTAAAATCTTATCTGACCCAGACATTGAAAGGTTTGCCCTAAGAACTACAGAATCATGAACTTTGTACCTATTATGTTGTCTGCTAACAATATCAGACCTACAAGAGGAAAGCCTCCTATATAACAGGCCTTTCTAACATCCTAATAAAATATTACTTAAATAATAAATCTATAAAAACCAGAGAAATATGAATATGAACAATCAAGAAGAAAAAAACTATATATGAAAATCTTTATATTCCCATTCATACTACACTTTCGTCACGCTGGTTTTCCCTTGTATGGCCGTGGCCCCGCCCCCAGCGTGCCTGGTGTCCTCCCATCACTTTCGGGTGATGTGCGTGCGGCACGCGCACGCACAAGACGCCGGCCGGGAGCCCCCCGCTCCCGGCGAAGATACACTTGGCAACCCTACTCCACCCCCAAATGTCCAGGAGTTTCCCAACCTGGGTCTGGCAATGCAACCCCCCCAACCCCCACCAGTAGCCAGGGGGACCTGGCAACCCCATATACACCACGAGAGCCATAGCAAATGGCACTTTTTAAAGGGGTATGTTCATATTGTTAATGCATGTGCAAAAATATCTGCCCATGGCTTTGCATTTGTAATTTGTCTTTGGCTAGATTCGAGTCATTTGTAATTGGCTAGATTCAAGTCCGGTAGTTCCTTAGAGAGCCAGTTTGGTGTAGTGGTTAGGAGCGCAGGCTCTGAGAGAACCGGGTTTGACTCTCCACGCCTCCACATGCAGCTGCTGGTATGACCTTGGGCCACTCACAAGTTCTCTCAGAGCTGTTCTCTCACAAGCAGTCCTCGAAGGAGCTCTCTCAGCCCCACCTACCTCACAGGGTGTCTGTTGTGGGGAGGGGAAGGGGAAGGAGATTGTAAGCCACTCTGAGACTCCCTTGGGTAGTGAAGGGCAGGGTATAAATCCAATCTCCTCCTCCTCCCAGGGGTCATTTCGTAGAAAAAGAGGTGCAGGAGCTCATTAGCATAAATTATTAGCATAACTTATTTGCATATGCCACACACCTTGACATCACCGGAAGTGTGTCAGAAGGCAACACCCACCGCTCAGCCTCCACTGGACTGTTTTATATTGCTAGCTATTGGGGGGGGGGGGGAACGTGCAGATCTGCCCTCGCAGAGGAGGGAGAGCTTGTACCTGAATAAAATTTGGTCTTAAAGGTGCCACTGGACTGTTTTGGATTGCTAGCTATTGGGGGGAGGAAACGTGCAGATCTCTCCTCGCGGAGGAGGGAGAGCTTGTACCTGAATAAAACTTGGTCTTCAAGGTGCCACTGGACTGTTTGGAGCAGGGGGCCGGGGGGAGGCTCTGCAGCTTACCTGGCTGCTTCTTGCTCTGACTGAGTGCTGCTGGGAGCAGGGGGTGGGGCTTGTTGCATGTACCCGCCCCCTGGGCTCTTTACTGCCGGAGCTCCGCTCCTGTGCCCTCCCGCAGGAAATGACCCCTGCATAGAAATGAGCCAGTTTGGTGTAGTGGTTAAGTGCGCAGACTCTAATCTGGGAGAATAGATATCACTATCAAATATCTATTTTTACCCCTTTTGTTTTTTATTTTTGGCAGTCTCATTTAATGTTAATAAACAGCAAATCTGCATATTATTCAATGACAACATGTCTGTGATGTTTGTCCCCGTCCTGGGGCTCTCCAACATCTGATGTTTATTCTGTGTGGCTCTTAGGTTAAAGCAGGTTTGGCCACCACTGGTCTAGAACGAGGGACCATACAGAAATGCATTTGTTCTGTGTGCGTGTGCTTTTTCACCCTTGCTAGTTTGGCATCTGATGCAAAAAGCATCCTTTTAGGATGGTCTATCTTTTTTTTAAAAGTGGCTTGTTTGGGAGGACAAACTTAAGTGATGCAGAAGTGCTAACTGGTCCCTGCTGCCAATCATAACCGCTACCTTTGGGGGGGGGGTATTGTATTTTATTCATATGTGTGGGCATGTGAGTGTATGTGTACCTGGAAGTCATAAGAACATACGAACAGCCAATGTTGGATCAGGCCAATGGCCCATTCAACACTCTGTCATCCAGTGGCCCAAAATACCAGGTGCCATCAGGAGGTCCACCAGTGGGGCCAGGACACTAGAAGCCGCCTCCACTTGCAGCTGCTGGATGACCTTGGGCAAGCCATAGTTCTACCAGAGCTGTTCTCTCAAGGACAGATCTCTCAGAGCTGTCTCAGCCCCACCTACTTCACAGGGTGTCTGTTGTGGGGAAGGGAAGGGAAAGGAGTTTTTAAGCTGCTCTGAGAATCCGAGTGAAGGGCAGGGTATAAATCCAGTCTCCTCTCCTCCTCCTCCTCTGGTGACTGACCCCTGGTGGGGGCCTGGAGGATATTCAGAGAGGTGGCTGAACAAATCCTGCCCCCGCCTCCCGCCTCCGGTATTCCAAGGAGGTCTCCCATCTAAGTACTTGCCAGAGTTGACCCTGCTTAGCTTCTGAGATCTGACGAGATCGGGCTTGTGTGGCCTATCCCAGTTAGGGCCATAATAGCTATCTTGATTCACACACAAGTCAGTCCAAGAAACTGTCCTTGTGTCAACAGAGCACATGCTTTGCGCATGAATGCACACATGAACCTGCCTTCTATTGAATCAGACCCTTGGTCCAGCACAGTATTGTCTACTCAGACTGGCAGCAGCTCTCCAGGGTCTCAGGCTGAGTCTTTCACATCTGGTCCTTTTTAACTGAAGATGCCGAGGATTGAACCTGGGGCCTTCTGCATGCCAAGCAGAGGCTCTACCACTGAGCCACGGCCCCTCTTTACAGCTCTCCAGGGTCTCAGGCTGAGGTCTTTCACGTCACCTCCTGCCTGGCCCTTTTTAACTGGAGATCCCGGGGATTAAACCTGGGGTCTTCTGCCTGCCAAGCAGAGGCTCTACCACTGGGAGTGCAGAACCAAGCACTGCCTCATCCCTTCCTGTCCTCCGTCTCGCCATCTGCCTAAATCCTCAGACAGGCAGAGTGGTACAGTGGGTACAGATTGTTAAAACCACCTTTTTGAGAGACCTGTCTTTAGATCCTCCGTTCTGCCACAAAAAGCTTGCTGAGTTAGCAGAAGGTTGGGAGATGCCATTGACGTTTTAAGTGGCTTACATTTTCTTTTGCTTTTCGTTTATCCATTGAGTCTATTTATACCCTGCCAAAGCGGCTCACAGCAATGCTGTGAGGTCGGTTAGGCTGAGGGTGTGTGACTGACGCACAATCACCCAGCAAGCTTCCATGGCACAAGTGGGAATTCGAACCTGGGTCTCCCGGGTCGTAGTCTGGCAGTCTAACCACTACGCCACACTGCTTTTGCTAAGGATATTTTTTGTTGTTGTTGTTGTTCAGTCGCACAGTCGTGTCTGACTCTCCACGACCCCATGGACCAGATCCCACCAGGCCTTCCTGTCTTCTGCCGTCCTCTGAAGTTGGCTCAATTTCATGTTCGTTGCATCTATGACACTGTCCAACCATCTCATCCCTTCTACAATATATATTATTTCTTTATTCTAACGACACCCAAGCCTTTGGAATAGAGGATGCAAACAAGTGCCAAAAGAAAAGAGAAAAGAAAAGAAAAAGGTCATTTCCCCACCCATTGCAAAGATGAAGAAGAGAAGAGATTGGATTTTATATCCCGCCCTTCACTCAGAGACTCAGAGCGCCTTACAATCTCCTTTCCCTTCCCCTCCCCACAACAGACTGGGGCTGAGAGAGCTCTCTCGAGGACTGCTCGTGACAGAACAGTTCTGAGAGAACTTGTGACTGACCCAAGGTCACACCAGCAGCTGCATGTGGAGGAGTGGGGAATCAAACCTGGTTCTCCCAGATTAGAGTCCGCACTCTCAAGCCACTGCACCATACCTTGCTCTCCCCAAGTTCCACACACACCCCAAACCTCCTGGTATTTCCCAATCCAGAGCAGAAAGTTACCCTGAAAGGGACTCAGAAGAAGAGAAAAGAAGAAGAGATTGGATTTATACCCCGCCCTTCACTTGGGAGTCTCAGAGCGGCTGACAAACTCCTTTCCCATCCCCTCCCCACAACAGACACCCTGTGAGGTGGGTGGGGCTGAGAGAGCTCTGACACAAACTGCTCTTTTTCAAGGACAGCTGTGCCAGAGCTTGTGACTGACCCAAGGTCACATCAGCAGGTGCAAGTGGAGGAGTGGGGAATCAAACCCGGTTCTCCCAGATTAGAGTCCGCGCACTTAACCACTACACCAAACTGGCTCTCACACCAAACTGGCTCAGTGGCATTTGTTTCTGAATTTTTGCTATGGAGAATCCGGCAGGGCTAGCTACCTTCCAGGCCTAATTACATGCCTCCAGGGAAGAAACCGTAGAAAGTTTAAGATAGATAAGAATGGGGGTTGGTTACAGAAAGGAGGGGAATTAAGACACAAACTTGCCAACCCAAGGAAGGGGGGATTGGCCGCCTCTGGGATTTGAGACCCGGGAACCAAAGCTGACCTCAGAGGGAACAAGATTTGTGATTTATGGCTCCTCCTGGTGCCTCCCTGACAAATACATCTTCTCCCTTCTCCAAATCCCACCCTCCCCAGGATCCACCCTCAGCTCTCCAGAATTTGCCAAATCAGGATCTGGCAACCGTAGCCAGGCGCTTCTCACTCTGATGACTGGTCGTGTTCATACCTGATTTGATTAGCCTTAGTGTTAAGTCGGTCGCATAACAAAGCAGTCAGAGAGTGATTCAGCAAGAACACAACTCCAACACAGATCAACATCAGATAGCCAGAACAGAACGGTTCAGCTTTTCCATTGCAGTTGTCCTGCTTTTAAACGTTCCCGGCTAATATAGCCACGCCCACTGTACAATTACCAACCAATGAGGTTGTCCCAATAAAGACCAATCACAAGCGTTCCCGCTCAGGGAGCTTGCTGCTAAGTGATTGGATGTTAGTTCCTGGGCTAGTAACCTGATTGGATGTATTTGGATCCTAGCCCAGGACGAAGCTCAACATGGCAATTCAATTAGATGTTTCACAACACTATGCATTCAATAGGCAGCTCATTGAATACATTACACTTAGTGCGGGCACTACATCCAGGGGCAGATTAACCATGAAGCAGACTGAGCACGTGCTTAGGGCACCTGGGCCAAAGGGGGCACCACAAAGTTGGGGAAAGGGTGAAAAGCTTCATTTGTACAGTCTATTGTGTTATCCTAGGAATACATTTTTGTATTGCTGCCACCTGCATTCTATATCTGGTCAGACAGGTCAACAACTAAAATGGACTGGGGGTCAGTGTGGAAAGGAGGGGGGCACCAAGATTGGCCAGTGCTTAGAGCACCTGTGAGCCTTAATCCGCCCCTGACAACATCAGAAACTCCTGGACCCTCCATTACCCTAAAAGCTGGCACAAGAGAGGTTTACAGGGTCATCCAAAGTATAGTTACTCCTTTCTGACCTTCTCAGGCAGGCAATTTATTCCATAAGGCTGGGGCGGCGATGGGGAAAGTATGTGTGCGAGCACCGCAGTCTAGGATTGCGGTGCTCATCTCCGTTTCAAAGCTGAAGAGCCAGTTCCGTGGTCATGTGGCTGGCATGACTAAACAGCAAGGCGCACGGAACGCTGTGACCTTCCCACCGAAGCGGTACCTGTTTATCTACTTGCAATTTCTTGCTTTCGAACTGCTAGGTTGGCAGGACAAATAATTTTAGCTTGGTTTAAATGTTTTTTTAAAAAAATTAATTGCATATATATGCTGGTTTTATGTAAGCCGCCCTGAGACGGCCTCGGCTTTGAGAAAATAAATAAATAAATAGAAGAGAGCAACAAAGAGTTAAAAATGGATGGTGGTTTTTTTTCTCCTTCCCTCTTGAATAATACTAATACTTTCTACATCAGTTTTCATGTATATTTGTTTAACTCAAACAAGAGTTGCTATTGGTTATTCATCATGGTCCCCCCCCCCCAAAATAAGGTATTTTTGCAAAAAAACCCTCTGGGTTCCAGTCCTTTCATCTGTCTAATAAAGTACATACTGTGCAAATTACTAGCAATATATTGGGAATAACGTATACTGGTTCGAACATCTTAATCTGCGGCAAGTGACTAACATCTTACTAGCAAAAAAAAAAAGAAATTTAAAGGCACCGGCTTTTTAAAGATTGACCTTGCATTTCTAAAGCTAGAGTGCCCTCTACTGCTCCAGGAACACTAACAAAATGTTTTCCCATCTACCTTCTTTAATTAATGAATGATCCTCTAGTTAATTCTCTCTACATGTTGTTTTCTCCTCTTTCATTAATTAATTCTCCCCGCCGAAAACCCAAGGGATTAACCCGCATGTCACTTCCCTGTACCAGGCAAGGGTGTGGAGTTGTCTGTTTTAAAAACAAACATGTTCCATGAAACTAAATCTACAATTGAAATTTGCTTATTTTATGAAATTGTTGTACACTGACAGACAGATGTCTATACCGGGGTCCCCAACATGGTGCTAAACAATGACTTTTCTGGTGCCCACTAAGTGTTTTCAGGAAGTAGGTGGGGCTAGGCAGGGCTATTTTTGGGCAGGAACGCACAGGAACGGAGTTCCGGATGACTTCAGAGCTGTCCACACCCACTACAGCCAAAAACTCTGCGCATGCATGGCTGCAGAGGAAAGGCCTGGAGAGCGACCCGCCCCCGGCGACTCTGTGGTGGGCGGGCCAGGGGCCCCCCTGGAAGGATCGGGGAGGCATTCCCTCCAAGGACCGGCTTGCATGGGCTCCCCGCAGCTGTGGGGTACCCAGGCAAGCTAAGGGAAGACAGTTTAAACTGCCTTCCCTTCAGGGGGGGGTTGCCCGGGCTCCCCGCAGCTGCAGGGCGCTCGGGCAAGCCAAGGGAAGGCATGGGGTGTGGCCTAATATGCTAATGAGCTGCACTGTCAGGAGTGTGGCCTAAGATGCTAATGAGTGACCAGAACTGTACACAGTATTCCAAATGAGGTTGCACCATCAATTTATACAGGAGCATTATGATACTTGCGTGCAAGTCCTTAAAGAGATGGGAGTACCAGACCACCTCACATGTCTCTTGAGAAACCAGTAAAAGGGTCAAGAAGCGACGGTTAGAACCGGATATGGAACAACTGATTGGTTGAGCATTGGAAAAGAAGTACGACAAGGATGTATATTGTCACCTTGCTTATTTAATTTATATGCAGAGTACATCATGTGAAATGGCAACCTAGATGGTTCAGAAGCCAGAATTAAGGTTGCTGGGGAAAACATCAACAACCTCAGATATGCAGACAATACCACCAGATGGGCAACACCGAAATCAGATTGACTATATAATTTGCAGTCAAAGATGGAGAAGCTCTATCCAGTCAGTAAAAACAAGACCTGGAGCTGACTGTGGTTCAGATCATGAGCTACTCATTGCAAAATTCAGACTTAAACTGAAGAAAATTGGGAAAACCACGAGGCCATTCAGGTTTGACCTAGATCGCATCCCTGATGAATATACAGTAGAGGTGAAGAATAGATTCAAGGGTCTGGATTTGATAGATAGAGTGCCTGAAGAACTATGGACAGAGGTTCGTGACATCGTACAGGAGGCAGCAATCACCACCATCCCAAAGAAAAAGAAATGTAAGAAAGCAAAGTGGCTTTCTGATGAGGCTTTACAAATAGCAGAGGAAAGAAGGAAAGCGAAAGGCAAAGGCGAAAAGGAAAGATTTACCCAACTGAACGCAGATTTCCAGAGAACAGCAAGGAGAGATAAGGAGGCCTTCCTGAATGAACAGTGCAAAGTAATAGAAGAAAACAATAGAATGGGAAGGACTAGAGATCTCTTCAAGAAAATTGGAGAAATCAAGGGAGCGTTCCATGCAAAGCTGGCCATGATAAAGGACAAAAACGGTAGGGACCTAACAGAAGCAGAAGAGATTAGGAAAAGATGGCAAGAATACACAGAAGAACTATACAAGAAAGACCTCGATGTCCTTGACAACCACGACGGTATAATCACTGACCTCGAGCCAGACATCCTGGAATGTGAAGTTAAATGGGCCTTAGAAAGCATTACTAACAACAAAGCTAGTGGAGGTGATGGTATTCCAGTTGAGCTATTCAAAGTCTTAGAAGATGATGCTGTTAAAGTTCTGCACTCCATTTGCCAGCAAATTTGGAAAACGCAACAGTGGCCACAGGATTGGAAAAGGTCAGTATACATTCCAATCCCAAAGAAGGGCAATGCCAAGGAATGTTCAAACTATCGCACAATTGCACTCATATCACACGCTAGCAAGGTCATGCTCAAGATCCTACAAGCTAGGCTTCAACAGTACGTGGATAGAGAACTACCAGAAGTACAAGCTGGGTTTCGAAGAGGTAGAGGAACTAGAGATCAAATTTCCAACATTCGCTGGATTATGGAGAAAGCAAGAGAGTACCAGAAAAATATCTACTTCTGCTTCATTGACTATGCTAAAGCTTTTGACTGTGTGGATCACAACAAACTATGGCAGGGCCTTAAAGAGATGGGAGTACCAGACCACCTCACATGTCTCTTGAGAAACCTGTATAAGGGCCAAGAAGCGACAGTTAGAACCGGATATGGAACAACTGATTGGTTCAGCATAGGAAAAGGAGTACGACAAGGATGTATATTGTCGCCTTGCTTATTTAATATATATGCAGAGTACATCATGCGAAATGCTGGCCTGGATGAATCACAAGCGGGAATTAAGATTGCTGGGGAAAAGATCAACAACCTCAGATATGCAGACGATACCACTCTGATGGCAGAAAGTGAAGAGGACCTCAAGAGCCTCTTGCTCAGGGTAAAAGAGGAGAGCGCAAAAGTGGGCTTGAAGCTCAACATCAAAAAAACTAAGATCATGGCATCCGGCCCCATCACTCCTTGGCAAATAGAAGGGGAAGCTGTGGAAGTAGTGACAGACTTCACGTTCCTGGGATCCCAGATCACCGCAGACTGTGACTGCAGCCATGAAATTAAAAGACGCCTGCTCCTTGGGAGGAAAGCGATGGCAAACCTTGACAGCATAATAAAAAGTAGAGACATCACCCTGCCAACAAAAGTCCGCATGGTCAAAGCAATGGTATTCCCAGTAGTACCGTATGGCTGCGAGCAGGGCTTTTTTTGTAGAAAAAGCCCAGCAGGAACTCATTAGCATAATAGGCCATACCCAACAGCAGGGACTAATTAGCATATTAGGCCACACCCCTGACAGATCAGCTCATTCGCATATTAGGCCACACCCCTGTGTTACCAGAAGTGTGGTCACCCAGCCACACCCACCTTTTGCTTCTTATTCTGCTTACCTTGTTTTTTGACAAAACCCAGGGCTTTTTTTTGGAGCAGGAACTCCTTTGCATGTTAGGCCACACACCCCTAATTGTAGCCAATCCTAATGAATTTCTGCTGTTGGGTGTGGCCTATTATGCTAAAGAGTTCCTGCTGGGCATGGCCAACTTGGGAGCCAGCCGGAACTCCGTTCCTGTGCGTTCCTGCCCAAAAATAGCCCTGGCTGCGAGAGTTGAACTATAGGGAAGGCCGAGCGCCGAAGAATAGATGCTTTTGAACTATGGTGCTGGAGAAGACTCTTGAGAGTCCCCTGGACTGCAAGGAGATCAAATCAGTCAATCCTAAAAGAAATCAACCCTGACTGTTCCCTGGAAGGCCAGATAATGAAACCGAAGCTCAAAGACTTTGGCCACCCAATGAGAAGGGAGCACTCACTGGAGGAGAAGACCCTGATGCTGGGAAAGATTGAAGGTCAAAGAAGGAGGGGACGGCAAAGGATGAGATGGTTGGACAGTAATATCGAGGCAACGAACATGAAATTGAGCAAACTCCGGAGCATGACGGAAGACAGGGGGGCCCGGCGTGATGTGGTCCATGGGTCTCTCCTCATGGCCTTCCATGGAGACACAAGCCTCTGCAGGACTCTCCTGTACAGTGCCCTCATATTCCCACACATGATGCCAAACAAAGTGGCCATTTGGGATAAGGAAAGGACACTTTGGATTAGGTTTCTTTCTCTTCTTTTAGGACTGCAGCCTGAATGTGAAGTGGATCTACAGGAATAAATGTTAACCTCTTTTGCAATATACTCCTTGGGAAGTTTATTTACTGCGCTTGGTATCACGCTTCTATGACTGGGCAAACCTCTGCTATATTAACCAAATGTCCCAATAAATATCACCCCCTAGAGTGGCCGGCTCTGACCTGGATGGCCCATGGCATCAATAGAAATCCATACCCACGCTCTGCCCTTTCAAGCCATTTAAACACACAGAGTGATTAAAATAAGGGATTTGCTACCAAGTGATGTAGCGGTGGCCGCAGGAATAAACAGCTCGGAAAGGGGGTTAGACAGATTCATGGAGGGTAAGTATCAGTGGCTACTAGCCATGGTGGCTGAGGGGAACCTCCACATTCAGAGGTACTAATCCTCTGAATCCCAGAGCCAGGAGGCAACATCAGGGAAAGGCCCCAGACTCTATGCCCTGTTGTTGGTCCTCCAGAGGGTTGGCCACTGTGTGAGACAGGATGCTGGACTAGATGGACCACTGGTCTGATCCAGCAGGGCTCTTCTGAGGTTCTTATGAAGGCCTGGGCCTCTCTGCCCTGTTGTCGGCCCTCCAGGGGAACTGGTTGGCCACTGTGTGAGGCAGGATGCTGGACTAGATGGACCCCTGGTCTGATCCAGCAGGACTCTCCTGATGTTCTTATGAAGGCCTCGGCCTCTCTGCCCTGTTGTTGGCCCTCCAGAGGAACTGGTCGGCCCCTGTGTGAGACAGGATGCTGGACTAGATGGACCGCAGGTCTGATCCAGCAGGGCTCTTCTGAGGTTCTTATGAAGGCCTCGGCCTCTCTGCCCTGCGGTTGGCCGTCCAGAGGAACTGGTTGGCCTCTGTGTGATATGGGATGCTGGACAAGGTGGACCACTGGTCTGATCCAGCAGGGCTCTCCTGATGTTCTTATGAATGCCTCGGCCTCCATGCCCTGCTGTTGGCCGTCCAGAGGAACTGGTTGGCCACTGGGTGAGACAGGAGGCTGGACTAGATAGACCACTGGTCTGATCCAGCAGGGCTCTCCTGATGTTCTCATGAAGGCCTCGGCCTCCATGCCCTGTTGTTGGCCCTCCAGAGGAACTGGTTGGCCACTGGGTGAGACAGGATGCTGGACTGGATGGACCATTGGTCTGATCCGGCAGAGTTCTTCACATTTTAATCACTCTCTCTACAGAAATACTTCCTTTAGACCATCTTGAACCTACTGCCCATCAGCTTCATTGGATGCCCTCGAGTCCTAGTATTTTAGGAGAGGGAGAAACAGTTCTCTTTGTCAACTCCCTCTAACCCATGCATCATTTTATAAACCTCCATAATGTCCCCTCTTAGTTGGAATTTCATTAGCCGGTTCACCTGTCAAGTATCTCCTCCATGAGCAAAAGGAACATCGTCCGTGCCGAATACTAAAAGCCCAGCGTATGTTTCAAAGGCAGAGAATGATGATGCATAGTAATTATTTTAATCCTTCCATTTATATTTGTAATTCTCTGCACTCTGGGCGGTTTCCTCTGCTGTGATGGAGTGCATATGGGTTTCTTGGATGCGCCGATCTCTCCAATGCTTGGAGGAAGCACTGCAAAAGAATGAATTAGAACTGACCTACCCTAGGTTAAGACGCTGAACTGCAGGCTGTGGAAGGTCGGTAGTTCAGCAGTTCGAGACCCGAGTGTGCTGCATGATGGAGTGAGCTCCCATCTCTAGTTCCAGCTCCTGTCAACCTAGCAGTTCGAAAGCAAGAAATTGCAAGTAGATAAATAGGTACCGCTTCGGTGGGAAGGCAACAGTGTTCCGTGCGCCTTGGTGTTTAGTCATGCCGGCCACATGACCACGGAAACATCTTCGGACAGCGCTGGCTCTTCGGCTTGGAAATGGAGACGAGCACCGCAACCCTAAAGTCGGACTCAACTGGCTTTCAAGCAAGGGAACCTTTACCTTTTTACCCTAGGGGTCTCCAACCTTTCTGGGCCTGGAATTCTGACACCGGGAAGTCAGCGCAATCACAAAATGGCTGCCACAGGGGGGAAGAACCAGCTACGCAGGGGAAGTTCAAATGCAATGAAGAGGAGTAATTAAAAAATATACTGAGAAATATACTAAGCCCTATACGGCCAGGGGCCAGCATAACTTCGAGAACGTCTATCAACATCCTCTATTAGCCCCGAGGCCTGTCCGACTCGCCTCAACCAGGGCCAGGGCTTTTTCAGCCGTGCCCCCTGCCTGGTGGAATGAGCTCCCGTGTGAGATCAGGGCCCTGTGGGATCTATTGCAGTTCCGCAGGGCCTGCAAGACGGAGCTCTTCCGCCGGGCCTTTGAGTTGAGGCGGCGGGCGTCCTCCTCAGCAGCCCGAATCTTAACATTGGCACTGCTGAACTGACATCAGTGGCCGGATCTTAATATCAGTACTGCTGATCGGAATTAGTCGTTGCACGGTCTATGATGGTTTTACTTTTTTGTTATTTTAATTATTGTTTTAATGGCATTGTATTGAAACTGTTGTGAACCGCCCTGAGCCCGTCCGCGGGGAGGGCGGTATACAAATCAAATAAATAAATAAATATAAATAGGAGAGAGGGCAACCAGGAAAGGTGCCCACAAATACCATGTTAGGGAACCCCTCATTTCTGTTCCTGCCCCAGGAAGTAGTTCCTCCCTTTGCCAATTTTGTCCACCGTAGGATGTCAGGACAGGCGTAGTGAAGAACAGTGCCGTATGGTTGCCCCGTCCCCACCCCCCCAGTGGCAGGCTAAGGAACTGACAAGAAGACTCTCTCAGGGGGAGACAAAAACAAGCTCAATCGTCTGTGCACAAGCAGATCAACCTGCCATCTGATTGTTCCTGCTGTGCACCCTTATCAAAGAAGTGTGTCAAGCAACTGGCTCCAACGCCCGCCTACCAAGACACACTCGAACAGACACACTCGAGCACGTGCCCTGGAGGGCTGCTTGAAAATGACACACCTCTGTGATTTCCTGTCTCTCGCCCTCCCTCTCTGAACCAGTAGATGCATGCAAAACTGCGGTTCTTTGCACGCATGGAATGCAGAAGCAGAAATAGCGGCCCATCCCGATTCCAAATCGAAAGGCGCAATGGGGCCTTAAAATAAAGAACCCCAAGGGCTACCAAGTGCCCCACTACCAGGGGAGGCGCTGCGGCTCAGTGGCGAAGCATCCGCTTGACATGCAGAAGGTCCCAAATTCAATCTCCAGCATCCCCAGTTAAAAAGGAAGAAGAGATTGGACTTATACCCCGCCCTTCACTACCCGAAGGAGTCTCAGAGCGGCTTAGTCTCCTTTCCCTTCCCCCTCCCCACAACAGACAACCCTGTGAGGCAGGTGGGGCTGAGAGAGCTCTGAGAGGACTGCTCCTGCGAGAACAGCTCTGAAGGAACTTGTAACTGACCCGAAGTCACACCAGCAGCGGCATGCGGAGTGGGGAATCAAACCCGGTTCTTCCAGATTAGAGTCTGGGCTCCTAACCACTACACCAAACTGGCTCTAACCACTACAACAAACAGGACCAGGCAGTATGTGATTTGCAAGACCTCCATTTGGGACCCTGGAGAGCCGCTGCCAACCTCGGTAGACAATACTGACCTTGATGGACCCAGGGTCTGATTCGGTATAAGGCAGCTTCATGTGTGTTCATCATGCAGTCTTTGGGGAGGGGCTGTGGCTCAGGGGTAGAGCCTCCGCCTGGCATGCAGAAGGTCTCTGGTTCAATCCCTGGCATCTCCAGCTAAAAGGACCAGGCAGGAGGTGATGTGAAAGGCCTTTCTCTGCCTGAGACCCTGGAGAGCCGCTGCCAGTCTGAGTAGACAATACTGACCTAGATGGACAAAGGGTCTGATTCAGTATAAGTCAGATTCACGTATGTGTACTATGAAGGAGCTGCGGTGGCTCAAGTGGGTAAGACGCTGAACTGCAGGCTGTGGAAGGTCGGTAGTTCAGCAGTTCGAGACCCATGTGTGCCGCATGATGGAGTGAGCTCCCGTCTCTAGTTCCAGCTCCTGTCAACCTAGCAGTTCGAAAGCAAGAAATTGCAAGTAGATAAATAGGGACCACTTCATTGGGAAGGGAACAGCGTTCCGTGCGCCTTGGTGTTTAGTCATGCCGGCCACATGACCACGGAAACGTCTTCGGACAGCGCTGGCTCTTCGGCTTGGAAATGGAGATGAGCACCGCAATCCTAGAGTCAGATTCGACTGGCTTTCAAACAAGGGAACCTTTACTCTTTTTTACTATGAAGGACTGTGGAAAACTGAGATAAGGTAATATTGTGGCACACTTCCTATTGATTAAAAAATACCACTACACATTGCTTTAAGGATGACATATATTTCCAGAGACAGGAGAGTGACATTGTTGCAGAAGCTGTGACAATTTCTAGAAGACTGGCTACTGGGGCATAACAATGCTCCTCGCGCGCACTTGAGTAATCGGCTTAAAAGCGAGGGATCCCTCAATCTTCTTCTGAGCCGGTGGGCACTTTTGGAATTCGGAGTGGTGGGCGTGGCCACAAAGAGGCGGGGCCACACACAAAATGGCAGGGAACGAATTTGGCGTCACCCCAGCAGTAACTCTTCAGCATTTCGAGCAGAAACTCTGATTAACAGGACGCCTTTTAAAATGAGCGCGTTCTTTTAAAAATATCTTCTCGCATATGCTAAGCTTTTCGCCAGGGGCTGCAGTGGCTCAGAGGTGAAGACGCTGAAAGGTTGGCAGTTCGAGACCCGTGTGTGCCGCGTGACGGAGTGAGCTCCCGTCTCTGGCCCCAGCTCCTGCCAACCTAGCAGTTTGAAAGCAAGAAACTGCAAGTAGATAAACAGGTACCGCTTCGGTGGGAAGGTAACAGCGTTCCGTGCACCTCGGCGTCTAGTCACGACGGGATAGCCATGGAGCGGTCTTTGGACAGCGCAGGCTCTTCGGCTTGGAAACGGAGATGAGCGCTGCCCACTAAAGTCGGATTCGACTGGCTTCCGAGCGAGGGAGACCTTTATCTTTATAAGCTTTTCTTCAGCCACGCAGTGAAGATTCTTTAAATATCCGCACGGCTAATCAGATCTCCGGCAGCCAAAAGCCCCACTTGACTCCTCCCACCAGTGTTCCCTCTAAGCTGAGTTACTGTGAGCTAACTCGCAGTTCTTTAGCCTCCGGCTCACGCATTTTTGCCTTAGCTCAGGAAGGGTGGCTCCAGAGCAAACTAATTGATGCAGCAGCCCAATCGCTCGCTCACAACTTTAATGCCGGTAGCTCACAGAGTAGAATTTTTGCTCACAAGACGCCACAGCTTAGAGGGAGCATTGCCTCCCACTATCCAACTTGCTTGTCAGGCATCAGGAAAGGTGTCGGCACACGCCAGTGCGCTCCTGGGCACCCCGTTTGGGAACCCCTGGGTTAAAGTATAACTAATTCATAGGGAGTGATCCCAAGCCTGCGCTCTTAGGAATAAAGCAAGCGCTTTGCAGGATCAGACAAACCTCAGAAAGAATCCCCAACAACCAGCATGTGCCAACCAGGCCGCCAAAAACTGGCTGGCAGTCTTCTGCAGGAGTGCAGTCAAGGTTCTGCTCACCCCTGCTCGACGGCACAAGGGCCCGTGTTTACAAGCCGTAAAATTACGACAGCCCCACCTAACAGCCATGGGCTAAACCAGCAGTTTCATAATATTCTGAAGAGGCCGAGCAGCGGAAGAAGGTAAACTTCTCTGACTTGGAGGGTTTTTTTATTGCATCGCACTAAGGAACAGCAGCGGGGCATTTATTTACCCAACTTCGTCCTACGAGTGCCTGCCGTTCCACCAAGAAGACTCACAGAACTATTTTTATTCCCACCTTTTGAGACAGGCTGGATGGGTCGTTCCGAGGCCGGAGCACCTCTTCCCCTTCGGCGAACGAAAATTTAAAAACGGGGGCTTTCGGGGTGTGCTGCTTTTGCGGATTTCCCCTATGGCATATCCACTTAACCTGGAAAGTTAAAGCCGGAGGTACGCTTGCGGTAAATATGGAAAAGTCTGAGCCATGCACGTGATACGGAGAGAATATTCAAAGAGTATTTAAAAAAAACAAAAACAAAAAAAACCCTGAACTACATTTTCTTTTCCTGTAGTTCTACTCATGTATTCATCTACAAGACACACAGGAGTCACCTAGAGGGGGAACATACAGAAAAGCATGAAGTCCATCAGGTGCACTTGGTTACCTACAGCTAGACAGGAATCAATAACCAAAACGTCCGCTACAAAGTCTGGTAAACAAACAAAAAAGAAAGAAACAAGGACAGTGCGAAGGAGGGTACGCCTGCTCCTCAAGGGCTACGGGGTCAAAACTTACTCAACGCCAGAGGCAGCGGCTTGACATTAATTTATGTATTTTTTTTGTAATCTTAAACATCCCAGCATATTTTTAAAAAATCAAAAAAAAAAACAACCCTGAAAACAGTCTTTCTGTGAGTATTAAAATGTGGAGACGTTTTTGTTTTTTTTGGGGGGGGGGGAGAAAAGGGAGTCGCTTTGTTTCTTCCTCCTGTCGCAATTGTGATCGCCGGATTCCGTGGCTGAAATCTTGATAAAAGATTCGTCTTGGGAAAATGATCCCGTCCCTCGCGGCTTTTCTGCATGCACTTCGCCGGAACCAAGTCCACTGGGCATCTCCCGCTTAAGAGCTCACCAAAACGTAGATCATGCTGTCGGGAAGGGAGAAAACGGTGAAAGCGTTATTAGTTTCGTGGTATCCAAAGCCCTGGCCTGGATGGCCCGGGCTAGCCTCATCTCATCAGATTGCGAAAGCTAAGCAGGGTTGGCCCTGGTTAGTACTTGGATGGGAGACCACCTCTGAACATAGCCATGGGATCGCCATAAGTCAGCTGAGACTATATATGTCCTTAGTCTGAGCGGCTGACTCTAAAGGAAAGAGTGAATCCTGTTAATGTTGGAACTGAGTGTAGAACTTTGTCGCGTCCTCTTATTAGGGAGGACTGGTTTTCCCTTTTAAATGTCCTCTTTGCTTTATTCAACTGGGTAGATTCGGCTGCCACCAGGAATTTAAGGATTTCCAAACCTTCCCTCTGTTCTTCTTTCTGGTAAAGTAACCCAGGGTCTAGGCTTTTCAGGGATCTATGTGGTCCCGAGGAAGGACTGAATTCAATTCAGGGATAACTTAAACAAAAGATGATTTATTGAACTAAGGACAAAATATGAAGTTGGTTATTCTGTAACAGTTTAGGATAAAGGGACTTGTAAATATGTTGTTCAAATGTATCACACACACAGCCTTTTTTCCTTTACTTTTGTTTGTTTGACACACAGTAGTACTTTCAATTCTATTTATAAACCCTTTGGGTTAAAGTATCATCGGGGTCCCCGACATGGTGTCTGCCATCAGATTTCACGGCATCCTCCAAGAGTTTTTAGAAAGTGGGCGGGGCCACGTGGGGCTTTTGCCCAGCAAGAAGAAGAAAAGATTGAATTTATATGCATGTGGAGGAGTGGGGACTCTAATCTGGGAGAACCGGGTTTGATTCCCCACTCCTCCACTTGCACCTGGCTGGATGACCTTGGGCAAGCCGTAGTTCTGATAACAGCTGTTCTTGAAAAAGAGCAGTTTTTGTCAGAGCTCTCTCGGCCCCACCTACCTCACAGGGTGTCTGTTGTGGGGAGGGGAAGGGAAAGGAGTTTGTAAGCGACTCTGAGACTCCGAGTGAAGGGCAGGGTATAAATCCAATCTCTTCTTCTTCTAGTGCTTCCTCCAAGCATTGGAGAGATCGGCGCATCCAAGAAACCCATATGCACCCCATCATAGCAGAGGAAACATCCCAGAGTGCAGAGAATTACAAATATAAATTGAAGGATTAAAATAATTACTATGCATCATCATTCTCTGTCTTTGAAACATATGCTGGGCTTTTAGTATTCAGCACGCACGAATACTCTGAGACTCCGAGTGAAGGGCGGGGTATAAATCCAATCTCTTCTTCTTCTTCTTCAAACTCCAGCCTCCTCAGGCTCCACCCCTAAAATCTCCAGGTATTTCAAAGCCCAGACATGGCAACCTTATTATGAGACTTTGCAAAGACATCGTTAAGTGCTGCAGTAAATAAAGATAAAAACCGGTGACTTACCCATATAGGTAGTAAAAAAAGGACAGAAGGTAAAATGCTAGTTTGCACCATCCTTCCTTCTGGCAATATGCTAAAACGTCTGCATTCATGATGGTGGTAGGGTCATAGAGCCCGGGTCCGCTCATCACAGGCCTACTCATGTACCTGGGAGAGAGAATTCGCATTTTAAAAAGGCAGGGTACAAATGAACGAATGAATGGGAGACCACCTCTGAACATCGCTATGGGATCGCCATAAGTCAGCTGAGACTATATATGTCCTTAGCCTGAGCAGCTGACTCTAAAGGAAAGAGTAAATCCTCTCCAGGATTCCTTAAACTGGGGCTTTTAAAGAATGTAAAATATTTTATGCTGCCTTTCCACCCAATTAGGGTCCCAAAGACGGCGAACAGGAAAACATTCGAACATTAAAACAGCATAATATACAATTCAACAAAAACCCATGAACATACAACCCCGAACCCAGCAAGGAGGGCCAATAGCAATTGTTGGGAGTATGCCAAATGAAAGAGCGTCCACCTAGAGGAAGACAGATGAATCTCCTCGGAGGGAGTTCCAAAGTTTTGGCACCACAACAGAGAAGACCATTTCTTGGGTTGCCCTCTATCTTGCCTCAGATGGTGCTGGCAATAAGTAACTAAACAAGCAGGGGCGAAAGCTTTGTTGGTCTTAAAGGTGTCGCTGGACTCAAACTTTGTCCTATGAATTAATGTCCTCCAAAGCGTCTGATCCTTAACAGCCTTGCTCGGGTCTTGCGAACGGAGGGCCCACCACTCCCTTGACGGGAGTCCGTCCTTCTCCTGTGGGGTCTTCTTCCTCTTTTCCTGCTGCCTTCAACTTTTCCCAGCATTACTGTCTTTTCCAAGGAGTCCTGTCTTCTCATCACGTGACCAAAGTACAATAGCCTAGTGACTTTTAGGGGAAGTTCAGGCGTGATTCGATCCAGATTTGTCTTTTTGGTGGTCTGTGGTACCCGCAAAACTCTCCTCCGGCACCACATTTCCAGAGGTCATTTCGGGGGGGATCGCAGTTCCCCCGGGTGAGGTACGGGGGGGGGGCACATGACGAAGCCCCGCCCCCAGCTTCCGGCCGCCCCGCTTCCGGCCCGCATTCAGCCAGGAGGAGGCAGGAGAATAGGGAGGGTAAGTTGCTTCCTCCCTGCCTCTCCCCACCCCTGCCTGCCTAGGGCCAGGGAGGGCCTTCGCAGGGCTTCCTTGCACTCCCACCGGCCTTGCAGGTCCACCGCCGGGCCCCTCATGGGGCTCGGCAGTGGAGCTGCAAGGCCGGCGGCAGCGGCGGCCGGGACCGTTGGGGGCGGGGTGTGTGGCTTTATGACACACTTCCGGTGATGTCAGGGGGTGTGGCATATGCGAATGAGTTATGCTAATGAGTTCCCCTAGCTCTTTTTCTACGAAACGACCCCTGCACATTTCAAATGACAATCTCTTTGGTTCACCCCCTTTTTTCTCTTTGTGGTGCAGGTGGACTCTTGGCCTGATGCTGCCCAAATAAGATCTCCCCCCTCAACACTCTGGAAACGAAACAGGGAGCCGTAGAGGACACAAAAACCCCTCACCCGGTTCCAAACCTGCATCCCGTCCTGACTCTCTGCAACGAGGATAAAACATCTTCTGCCTGATTGAAATCTGGGATTCCTAAAACTGAATTTCTAAGCTAGATCCAGAACTGCCCCATAATCACACATCATAAATAGACAGCCCTGACTACAGTATCTGTGACATGCTTGCTTACAGGAGAGACGGTTTTACCTTTAAACACGCTTTGTATACCTAAACTTGGTAGATTTCTGTTGCCACCAGGAATTAAAATTCCAAATCTCTCTCTCTGCTGGTAGAATGACCTAGGGTCTGGGCACTTCAGAGGACTATGTGGCCCTGAGGAAGAACTATACTGATTGCTGGGATAAGCTTAATTTTGCCCTTCTGTGTTCTTATTCCTGACACTGTTTTATTGCCCCATCTGGACTGTACTATTCCTATTTTATCTATGTAAGATTATTTTGCATTTTATTACTTTTTATGCCATTAAAGGTTTCTGAATCTGATCAAAATAAAAATTGATTTATTTAATAAAGAACAAAATAGGTTTCTGGTTATTTTTGAACTGTTACTGAAAAAGGAACTTGTAAATATAACTGGCAAAACTTGGTGTTACAAACAGTCACTCAGAATTCACTCTGATGGGCATAGTATAATCTTTCTCACTCTCTGAGATATATATATTGCCAAATATAGCGCCAAACAGGCTAATCTCCTTGTCTTATTCACCCAAAACAGAATCAGCTCTTATAGTCACTCAGACTAAACTGTTTGCCTTATTCACACAGAATGGAAGCAAAATTCCATCATCACACAGACTATGCTGTCTCTTCAAACTTCACACACAGAACTCTGTCATAAAACATCTGAGTCACACAGACTCTCTTCAAAACTCTTCCATAACTTGTCTCTCCCATATCACAGAATCTCCTCATAGACACACACACAGATTCCTCTCAGACACCCCTCCTCCCACACTCTCAGTCATCAGCCCTCCCAGCACACTCATCTCCCCCTATCGCTCTCCTTACATTACTGCAGTCAAAACTCAACATTTAAAGACACACACACACACCAAAACATGGAATCATTACAGTAACCTTCACTCTTAGGAACGTGCATGTTTAATTTAAAAAGCCCCAAGAGACTTCCGGTCATGGCTGCGCGCCTGGCGACCGACTCTCGGGCAAGCTCCCGGAGCCGGATCGCCCACACGCTGCCTGGGGGGGTCCCGCGTATGCGGAGATCCTAAGGAGCCTTGGATAGTTTCCTATGACAAGCTGATGGGACGGCAAAAAAGGCTGGTGACTAAAGCGATACCAAACGATGGCCAGCATTACCTCCAAATGTGATAAGCCAGCAACGGCATATTGAGACCCAGCGTGAGCCACTCTGTCGCACACAGAAACATAACACAGAAGAATGCGTGGATGAGATACTCGGGAAGTACAAGCTGCATAGGAAAAGAACACAGGTCAGACCAACTCGGTTACGACCCTGAACACGGCTCAGTTATGGTTATGAATCTGGGGTGAGGAGAAGAATGCACAGTGTTATTTGGGGAATGGGGAAAGAAGCAACACAAGCATTAGATAAGGTAGTGACTCCTGGCATGTTTCACATATACTTGATATAATGTGCATAAAACTGCGCATGACTAGAAAACACTAATGTTTTAAACAGTTTACGGTACAAGAATTTTTTAAAAATGAAATTTCTGCATATTTTGGACAATCATCAGTTACTTAAAGAGCTTGTTTATACTTTGCATTTTCCAAGTTTTCATCCCAGGGAGAAATCAGCTTGACTCTAGAGCTGTTTCCACCCACCTTCACATTAGGTTCATAGGCAACCTACTATTCTCCAGAATTTTCCTGCTTGCTTCTACTAAGCAAGCCACAGTTCGCAGGCAGGATTCCAGCTGCCTAGACAGAAAAGCAGCAATTACCTCCTTACACCACTTAAGTAAAGCACCACTTTACTTCGGAGGTGCTGCAGCTCAGTCGTAGAAAATCAGCTTGGTGCACAGGTGGTCACAGGTTCAATCCTCGGCAACTCCAAGAAATAGGGCTCTCAGGCAATAGGTGATGTGTAAGAATTCTAGCGGAGATAGAGCTATTGCCAGTCAGCTTAGCCAATACTTTAGGGGCCAACAGTCTGATTCAGTAGAGGGCAAGTTCGTGTGTAGCCCACATGCAAGTCCAAGCACGCACTTTTAAAGTATCCAACAAAACACGCACCGGCAAATAAATTCAGGTGGGTAGCCATGCTGGTTTGAAGCAGCAGGGCAAATTTTGAATCCAGTGGTACCTTTAAGACCAACAAAGTTTTTGTTCACGGTATAAGCTTTTGTGTGCAGGAACACTTCTTCAGATACAATGAAACAGAATTTCCTCAACCATTATGTATAGGAAGGGGGCGTTGTTGCTAGAAGGGGCTAGTTAGAGTCAAGATGCATAAGTAGAAGAGAAGAGTGCGGTAAATTTAGAAGAAGAAGAAATTGGATTTATACCCCGCCCTTCACTACCCAAAGGTGTCTCAGAGTGGCTTACAAACTCCTTTCCCTTCCCCTCCCCACAACAGACACCCTGTGAGGTAGGTGGGGACTGAGAGAGCTCTTTCCGGAACTGTCCTTGAGAGAACAGCTCTGAGAGAACTATGGCTTGCCCAAGGTCATCCAGCAGCTGCAAGTGGAAGTGGGGAATCAAACCCGGTTCTCCCAGATTAGAGTCCACACACTTAACGACTACAGCCTTAATCCAATCTCAGCTATACTCACCCAGTACTTATGTATCCTGACTCTAACTAGTCCCTCCTGCCAACAAACCCCCCTTCCTATATGCAATTGTTGAGGAAATCCTGTTGCACTGTATCTGAAGAAGTGTGCTTGCACAGGAAAATTTATACCTTGAATAAAACTTTGTTGGTCTTAAGGGTGCCACTGGATTCAAACTTTGTTCTACAGACACTGCCAAAGACGGCAGAATACAAGACATTTCGTATCCAGAAAAAAAAATTCCAGAGACGTCTTGTCCACTGTATCTCCCCATCAGATAGGGCAACCAACCCTAGCAGGACTAATTCTCTAAAGAAATTAGCCATGTTTATTTTATTTTATTTTTTATTTTATTTTATTTGTAAGACTTTTACCCCGCCCTCCCGCCGAAGCGGCTCAGGGCGGCTTACAGTAGTTAAAAACCAGTATACAATTAATAGAATATCAAGTCTAAAACAATACAATTGATACAATATTTTGGTTTTTGGTTTTTAAATCCACAACACATTTTACTACATGTTTTCAGCATTCTTCTTTTCTGGGTTCTAAGGCTTCGGAAGAATGCTACCAGGTTCTCTCGGGCTCAAACTAGACTTTACATTTTTGAATGAGCTGGGTCGGGACTCACTTTCCCCACAACCAGATGGCAGTTGAAGGGAAATTAAAATTTAAAGGGTCACGGGGACTGCAGGGCAAGGGTGGGTGGGGAAATGGGCTGCAGTCCCCCCCTCCTCAAATCTTCCTGACCCACAATGGCCTCAGGGCACTGTATACGCCATTTTAGAGTGACACGTGCAATATCCAAGGCGTGTGCAACTCCAAAAGGATGCAAATAACAGCTGTTCTGCCCCCCCACCCCACGACTTTCCTGAGGACTAGAAACTTGCACAGAATCTGTGAATTCCTATTTTCAAATATACAGAGGAAGCATCCAGTTCTATATTACTTTCTACTCCCAGGATTTATATACTTGGAATGCCGCAAACTAGGTGGATAAAGCTGTCTCCTTACTGTCTGTCTAAAGCATCACCTTCTACATTGAAAATGTTGTGCGCATTAAGGTAGTAAAATTTTAAGTCTTCGACTATTTAGAAAGAAGAAGAGGAGGAGGAGGAGATGGGATTTATCCCCCGCCCTTCACTACCCAAAGGAGTCTCAGAGCGGCTTACAAACTCCTTTCCCTTCCCCTCCCCACAACAGACACCCTGTGAGGTCGGTGGGACTGAGAGAGCTCTTGACAGAAACGGCTCTTTTCCAAGAACAGCTCTGACAGAACTACGGCTTGCCCAAGGCCATCCAGCCAGGTGCAAAGTGGAGGAGTGGGGAATCAAACCCGGTTCTCCCAAATTAGAGTCCACGCACTTAACCACTACACCAAACTGGCTCTCTGCATCCAGTTCTATATTACTTTCTACTCCCAGAATTTATATACTTGGAATGCTGCAAACTAGATGGATAAAGTTGTCTCCTTACTGTCTGTCTAAAGCCTCACCTTGTACATTAAAAATGTTGTGCGCATTAAGGTTCTAAAATTTTAAGTCTTCGACTATTTAGAAAGAAAAGGGGGGATTAGCACAAGTGCAAATCAATATACGCAAACATAAGCCGTGCCAGAAACATTTCGAGTTCGCAGAGATCAGAATTTTTCGGCACCACGCTGAAGACAACTGGGTGGGGGGTAGAACGAATGTATTTCATTTATTTATTTTAAATATTAATCAGCCATATTTCTTCCTTAAGAGAGCTCAAGGTGGTTTACAAGATTAGTATTATAATACATAAAATAGATTACATGAACCTACATAAAACCAACATTTTAAAACCACATCATATTCCTAAATACTAAAATCAAGGTTTTTAGGAGGGCAGGTGTTCTGTGCCCTGATGTAAAATATATTTGCAGTTTACTTTTCTGCGTCTTCGCATTGCCTCTTGTGGCGAAAAACCTACAGATATGTACCCTCCATTTATATGGGTGCCTCCTACAGCTGTTTTAGGTGCCAAAATAATTGGCAAGCTTGTCACAGACAATCCCGGAGACCAATTACCTGATGCTCCTCAATTTGCCCGACTTTTCAGCTCTATATGCTTCAAGTGCAAAAGAAGGCAATGCAGTGAGCACAAAAAACTCTGATTCACAAATGCCATAAAATATGCACCAATGCCAACTGCATTTGAGCTGAGCAATATGAAGCCAAAGAAAGATCAAACATGTAGATCCCTTGAATGAGCAAGGACACCCCGGCCACTGAACGTAAAAGGTAACGTTTAAGATTCGAGTTCATTGCCAATACGCTCTCCTTTCCTTGCAAATTATTTCGGTCTTAAACTAGTCCTGCACATTCTTCTAACACAACCATCCCCAACTCTGCATTTAAAGGCACGTGACTTAAATGACACAAAAAATTATCCAAGGAGTCTCTGCCACATATTTTAATATAATTGACAAATATACAGCTCACTTCTAACATGCACATGAGAATTCTGTTTTCAACTTTTAACACTCTGTGATAAAGGGAATGCGGTGAAAATATCCTCCCCTTCCCACATCGAATGAGAGATGATTGAGTAGGGTAAACTGTTCCATGTACAACCACTATCCTGGCGCATGGTATTCTCTGTCTTCCAAATACCTCCTTCGTAGAAATGCTTTCTAGAAGTCCCACCTAGTAAGCCTGAGGGCCTGTTTCTAAGTCACCAATTTGCACTCGGCCCACAAGCCAGTTCCTTCCGGTACCCCTTTTTGCTCATAGCCAGGGCTATTTTTGCACAGGAACGCACAGGAACCGCGTTCCGGTTGGCTTCAGAGGTGGCCACGCCCACTACAGCCAAAACCTCTGCATGTGCCTGGCTACAGAGGGAAGGCCTGGAGAGCGACCCCCTCTGGTGACTCTGAGGCGGGGGGTCCTGGAAGGATTTTTTGGAGGCATTTAAATGTCTCCCCGTGCCTTCCCTGGCCTGTCCAGGGGCCGGCTTGCCTGGGTTCCCTCAGCCATGGGGTGCCTGGGCAAGCCAAGGGAAGGCATGGGGGTGTGGTCTAATAGGCTAATAAGCCATGCTGTCGGGTGTGGCCTATTATGCTAATGAGTTCCTGCTGCTCATAGCTACTTTCTAGAACTCCATGAAGATTAAGTCAGGTGAATAGCCATGTTGGTCTGAAGCAACAGAACCAAGTTTGAGTCCAGGGGCACCTTTAAAACCAACAGAGTTTAATTCTGGGTATAAGTTCTCATGCGCACGCATACTTCTCTGAAGGAGTGTGCCTGCACATGAAAGCTTACACCCAGAAATAAACTCTGTTGATCTTAATGGTGCCACTGGACTCAAACTGTGTTCTATTTCTAAAATCCAATTGCTGAATGCATTTTCGTTTTCTAAAATTTATTAACACACTTGTCCTGTGCCTTTCTCACCATCAGCAGTGGCTCGAGGTACATTCTAGCAATTCCAGGCCAGAAAGCAACAGAGAAGGGAAGGACAGTTTTGTGTCAGTGGCCACAGGCGTAATGGAAGAACTTGACGTTAAGGCAAGGGATGGGGAAACGTGACATGGTGGGACCAACCGTACTCATTTTGACCTTCCAATCCCCTGGGCAAGTACTTCTACATCAATGGTGCCATATATGAATAAGGATTTATGTTGAGAGGGGCTCTTTTAAGTAGTTGAATGGCTGCCACTTAAGAAGAGATTGGATTTATACCCCCGTCCTTCACTACCCAAGGGAGTCTCAGAGTGGCTGACAATCTCCTTCCCCTTCCCCTCCCTGAAACATACACCCTGTGAGGTCGGTGGGGCCGAGAGAGCTCTTGACAGAAACGACTCTTTTTCAAAAACAGCTCTTATCACAGCTACGACTTGCCCAAGGCCATCCAGTCAGGTGCAAGTGGAGGAGTGGGGAATCAAGCCCGGTTCTCCCAGATTAGAGTCCACGCACTTAACCCGGTTCTCCCAGATTAGAGTCCACGCACTTAACCCGGTTCTCCCAGACTGGAGTCTGCACACTTAACCCGGTTCTCCCAGATTAGAGTCCACACACTTAACCCGGTTCTCCCAGATTGGAGTCCGCACACTTAACCCGGTTCTCCCAGATTAGAGTCCGCGCACTTAACCCGGTTCTCCCAGATTAGAGTCCATGCACTTAACCACTACGCCAAACTGGCTCTGGAAGGCAGGGAGCTCTTTCAGTTGCAGCAGAGGACAGGAGGACTTGGTGCTGGGGGGGGGGGCAATCAGTAGGAGGGGGCTTCTAGTGTCCTGCCCCACTGCTGGACCCCCTGATGGCACCTGGTATTTTTGGCCACTGGGTGACACAGAGTGTTGGACTGGATGGACCACTGGCCTGATCCGACACTGGCTTCTCTTATGTTCTTATGACTTGCAATAATGCGTTTAAAATTATGGGTGGAAAGATACTGGTTGAATATTGGGGGGTGGTGGTTTGATGTACAGGAGGAGGAGTTCAGCACCGGAATCGGCTGCCTGGGGGGGGGGGGTGAGCTCCCCCCCCACTGGCAGTCCTCGAGCAGTGGCCAGATGCTTTCGGCTCGTCCTGCACGGAGCGCGGGGTTGGACTGGACGGCCTGACTGGCCCCCTTCCAGTTCTATGATTAACCGTCTGCCGCCCTCTGCTCCGTCTCTAAGCAGCTCCGCGCAAACTTGGGCCCCTAAATGACAGCGAAGATCCAAGTCGCTTCCCTCGGACGGTCCAGTGACTTCTCACGAGCCACGCGTGACTTAAGGCTTGGCTCCCCACCCGTGCCGCTAAAATAGGGACGCTTAAAAGCAGTATTCCCTCTAAGCTGAGTTAGCGTGAGCTAGCTCAGTTTTTTAGCCTTTGGCTCACACATTTTTGTCTTAGCTCAGGCTGGATGGCTCCAGAGCAAACTAATTTATGCAGCGGCCCAATCGCTCACTCACAGCTTTAATGCCAGGAGCTCACAAAGTAGCAGTTTTGCTCACAAGACTCCACAGCTTAGAGGGAGCATTGCTTAAAAGCATACGTCATGATCTGTGCAGGACTGGGAGCAGGGCTTGGTGCGGCCTGGTCCCAGGAGAGACCTGCATGGCAGTGAAAGCAGGCGGCCTACAGTCCCCATAAGGCTTAGTAACGGGCTATAGCCAATCAGAGGGAGATTCTGTGAGGAGACTGTTATATACTGTGAGGAGAGTCGGTCTTAATGGTTAACTGTGGGGAGTCTCCCTCTGCGGCCTGGTCTCACTGGGGGGACAGGCTGGTCTGGGAGAGAGGAAGATCTCCCCTGGGCTCAGCGTGAGTGCCAGGCAGGCTGTGGACCGGGAAGCAGAGCAGGCAGCTGCCTTAGTTTATGTTCATGTTGCCTTTTCAACCCTGTTATGCCCTTTGGAAGCACCTTGCCTTGCCTTGTTTTCCCTGCCCCAGTATTGTTTTTAATAAACCCTTTTTGTGTAATTGGCGCTGCGGTGGCTCAAATGGTTAAGACGCTGAACTGCAGGCTGTGGAAGGTCAGTAGTTCAGCAGTTCGAGACCCGAGTGTGCCGCATGACGGAGTGAGCTCCCGTCTCTCGTTCCAGCTCCTGCCAACCTAGCAGTTCGAAAGCAAGAAATTGCAGGTAGATAAATAGGTACCACTTCGGTGGGAAGGCAACAGCGTTCCGTGTGCCTTGGTGTTTAGTCATGCCGGCCACATGACCACGGAAACGTCTTCGGACAGCGCTGGCTCTTCGGCTTTGAAACGGAGATGAGCACCGCAACCCTAGAGTCAGATTCGACTGGCTTTTGAGCAAGGGAACCCTTTACCTTTACTTTTGTGTAATTATTTTCTCTGCCTGGGTCAATCACGCCTGTGTGTTCTCGGCTGGAAAAGGGGGCATGTTGGATGGGCCTGAGAGGGTACTCTGGGCCTTCTCGTGGGACCTGAAGTCCAGAGTGGTGGCAGCAGACGGTAGAGACCCCCTGGGGTCATGACAGCATACGATCCCAAGCTATTCAACTGTGATTTGGAATGCAAAAGGCCTTTCGAGGAGACAAGGGCCTCAAGAGTTCACCGCTCAACAAGAGCTGGTGCAAATATAATGCAGGCTCCCTGCAAACCAGGGACTGAAAAGCCTGAGTCAGCCTCGGGGAAGTCCGTCGCCTTTCTTCCATCCTTCCTCTCTTCAGTGTGAACCCCTCTTTCAGTCTAACCGAGGCGTAGCGCTATGGCCGCACCAATGCTAACCAGGGTACCGACTGCAGACGGAGTTTAAAGCTGTGGTTAGAAAAAATTTTAAACCCTGGGACTGAAAAGCAGGAAGCGATGGGAGCGTGCACTCCCTTTCCTTCTATCCTTCCCTCCTGCAATGTGAACCGCCCTGTCAGTCTGACCAAGGCTTAGCACTACGGCTGCGCCGATGTTTCAGGGTCCCTACTGCGACTGGACTTTAAAACCATGGTTAGAAATTTTTTAAAACACTGGAACTGAAAAGCAGGAGTCAGCCTTGAGAACCTGCACTCCCTTCCTTCTGTCTCCCCTTTCTTCAGTGTGAACTCGCCTAACCACGGCTGAGCACTGCATATGCACCAATGCTAACCAGGGTTCCTGCTGCAACCAGAGTTTAAAACCATGGTTATAAGATTAGAAAACCCTGGCAGATGTTTCTTCTGAGTTAAAAGCTATCACTTAAACATATTGGCACCAAGACCCGTCAGTACATTCAACTTGAGCCAGTTTGGTGTCGTGGTTAAGTGCGCGGACTCTAATCTGGGAGAACGGGGTTTGATTCCCCACTCCTCCACTTGCACCTGGCTGATGAACTTGGGCAAGACATAGTTCTGATAAGAGCTGTTCCTTAAAAAGAACAGTTTCTGTCTGTTGTGGGGAAGGGAAGGGAAAGGAGTTTGTAAGCCACTCTGAAACACCTTTGGGTAGTGAAGGGCGAGGTATAAATCCAATCTCTTCTTCTTCTTCTTCTACATACAGAATTTAAGCATGTAACAGTTTTCCCCGTCTCTTATTAAGCAAGCAGATTTACAAGGCACAGAGCTCATGGAGTTACAACAACCCCTGAAACAGACAGTAGACAGGCGGATGAACAAGCACAGTGAAAGTCAACTCAAGTCATACAGATGCTCCTAACGAGATGGAAAGCAAAAGAGAGTGGCGTTAAAACATTAAACTAAAAAGCAGTACACACCTTTAATGCAATTTTGACTCTTTTAATCTTTTTAACCTTTTCAACTGTCTTTGTACCGAAAATGTAAAAAGCAGATTGAAAGAATGTTAGTAGGACAGTGGACAGGATCACTGGTAGATAAATAAGTCAGAATTTCAAGCTCGAAAGAGGGGGGGGGGGGAGAGAGAGAGGAAGAATTCTGCTGAGGTATCATAACTCTATTAGATTTTAGCCAACGATATTGTACGCATGCACAGTAAACCGATATTAGCTGCCAGAGGAGAGAGAAAACCTGACTAGAAATTGATGCAGAGAGATCTCTCTCATGTTAACTTACAGGGTTGAGCGTATTACACTGGTCTATGGGATTCTTGTAGTCAGTCTTCAGTTCATCAAAAGCTATAATCTAGAATAAAATTGTAACAGTTAGGGAATGCAAAGGCAGCTCAGTTGGGATGGGTAGCCCTGCCCAAAAGCCGTTAACGAGTCTGAGTTCAAAGACAGCCCTCCCTGGGGCTAGACCCCATCCAACCATCCATCTTCTTAAATCAGGGGCTAGACCCCATCCATCCATCCATCTTCTTAAATCAGGGGCTAGACCCCATCCAAACACCCATCTTCCTAAATCAGGGGTCACCAACATCTTTTCTTTAGACAGCAGGAGAAGACAAGTGGGGCTTTTGACCAGCAGGACTTCTGATCGGCCACTGGAGATTTGATTAGCTGTACCATTGGTTTTTTTTTTAAAGGATCTTCACTGCGTGACTGGAGATAAACTGTGTGTATGCAAGAAAATATTTTGAAACAGTATGCTCATTTTCAAAGGCATCTCAAAGCAGCGCTTCTGAGGAGTTACTATTAGAGTTACGCATAACCTCACTCTCTGAGATTCAGACAGGTAGTCGTCAGTGTTCCCTCTAAGCTGAGTTAGTATGAGCTACCTCACAGTTGTTTAGCCTCTGGCTCACACATTTTTGTCTCCGCTCAGGAAGGAGGGCACCAGAGCAAACTAATTTATGCAGCAGTCAAATCGCTGGCTCACAACTTTAATGGCAGTAGCTCACAAAGTCGAATTTCTGCTCACAGGACTCCACAGCTGAGAGGGAGCATTGGTAGCCGTGTTGGTCTGAAGCAACAGAAGAACGTTTGAGTCCAGAGGTACCTTTAAGTTTTATCCTGGGTTTTATTCTGGGTATAAGTGAGAACTGAGTGACTTAGCATGGGCAGAAGTCACTCAGTTCTCACTTATACCCACAATTAAACTTTGTTGGTCTTAAGGGTGCCACTGGACTCAAACTTCGTTCTCAAATCGGTTTGTCAACTCTTTCATTTGTATGCTAATTGGCTGCTATTCCCAGGTTTTACCAACTGCCTTAATCCAATCTTAGCTATACTTATCGCTCAGTTACTTATGCATCTTGACCAGTGTTCCCTCTAAGCTGAGCGTGTGAGCTAGCTCACAGTATTTTAGAAGAAGAGGAGGAGGAGGAGGAGATTGGATTTATACCCACAGGCCCAGAAAGGCTGGGGGCCACGGTCTTAAATGGTATCAATAAAGATGTGATAGCCAGGAAATTGGGGGGGGGGGCGGAAACAAATACGGAAGGAGGAATAAGGAGGGGAAGTTTTTTTTCCTCCGGTATCCCCCCACTTCACCCTCTGCAGTAGCTTTTCCCATTTTTCCCTGTGGAAATAATGCAAGTTGTAAGAAAAACTGGGGAAAAAATTAACTTTTTCTTCCTTTTTCATAAATAAAATGCTGTGTCATAACTACGTTGTGCAATCCGCAATACTAAGTAATTACAGTTCCTACGTACTGTAGGCATATACAACTCAAGTTCTAGGACAGGGGTCCCCAAACTGAGGAACATTTGGAATGTTGAGAGGGGGTGCTGAACACCACCCCATGGCTGCCTCAGGCGGCAGAGCCAAACAGAGTACTGACTTTCTTACACATCCTGAGAAAAGGAAATCCTAAAGGTCAAATGGAGCCACACACTGACTAAGGAAAGCACAAGGGCTTACCAGTCGTGCTCATCGTCCAGTGAAAAACCCTTTCATTTGAATGAGGGCAACCAATAACAAGCCCAACCTTACAATAGCCCTGCCCACTTTCTGAAAAGTTTGGCAGGCACCAAGGAAAGTACTGGTAGGCATCCTGGAGCCCGGGGGCACCAGGTTGGGGAAACCCGTTCTGGGGTCTGCTGCAGATTCCTGTTTCTTCTGCAGCTTATTTTAAAAAACGGTCTACATCTGGATATACAAACACCAAACCAAGAAACGAGCCAGCTTATGAAAGACACACTCGTTTCAAACCACGCCTTCAGTTCTCTGAAGTGCACAGAGATCAAAATGAAAGAATCAGGGACTTCTGGCTTTCTAGATTCCAGTTAGAGACTACTTCTATGATGTCTTATTTACACGGCATATTGATTTCAAGTAGCTAACTTTGTACACAGCCACTATGATACTTTGTGTGAGATGATGAATGTGATGCTAAGCATCCTAATTGCCTCTCAGTCAGCGATCTCAGCGCTTTGGTTAGAACCAGCTTAATATCCTTCAAGGCCAGACAGAGGAATGTGTTAACTGGGTACAGCATGGGAACCTGTGCATGACTGTATAACATCATGGCAGGGGGGAAATGAGAGGCAGAAGCTACCATCTTCTGGAAGGTTCCTGAGAAGCAGGTCTTTCATTGGATTAGAGAGATCACCTTACTCAAGACGGCAAAAAGCAATAATTGAGAGCTATAGGTTATGTAGGCTTATGCTCTGCTATGACTGTTTAATCAGGAGAAGAGGAGGTTGAGGGGGGTCATGATTGCTCACTTTAAGTATCTGAAGGGCTGACACTTAAGAGGGCTGTTCCTCCGGGCAGCAGAGGACTCACAATCATGGGTTTAAATTAAGGTACCGGGCCGGATATTAGGAGAAACTTTTTCACAGTTAAGAGTTGTGCAACGGTGGAATCCGCTACCCAGGGAGGTGGTGAGCGCCCCCTCATTGGCAGTCTTGAAGCAGCAGCTGGACAAACACTGGTCAGGGATGCTCTAGGCCGGTTCTGCACTGAGCAGGGGGTTGGACTAGATGGCCTCTATTGTCACCTTCCAACGCTGTGATTCTATATGATTCTATGACTGGCTGCAAGAGATAAAATGCTTTCCTGCTATAAGAGACCTGCCATCTGTGACCCAGGTATGAAATTTATAACGTTAGAAAAGGTAGTTTTCGTTTTTTGTGATTTTTCCCATTTTATTTATGACTTTCCTCAATTCACATTAACATATTTTCTTCCTTCATCCTTCTGGGGTTTTTTTTTTACATTGCATTGCACATTTTTATTCCTGTATACATTTGAGTCAAAATTTCCTCTCTCTTATACATCCAGTTGTAAAATCTTTCCCATCTTTTAATATTTATTATTATTATGAAAAGGTAGCTTTCTTATTTCCTTGTTATTACCCTGGCGAGACTGTACTGAACAGCTGATATATTTTCGGAACTTAATAAGCCTTAATTCGTTTTCCAAAGGTTTGGCTTATTGTTTGCAAACTCCATCTCGAGAACTCACAGGTAAATTTGGCTGGGAAGTTGTTCAGGGGTTCCAGGAGCGGGAGCAGGGAAGAAACTACAACTGAGTGGGGAGCTGGAAGGAAACACTAACCATGCACACAAAAGCTTATACTCAGAAAACTTATGCCCAGAATTAAACTTTGTTGGTCTTACAGGTGCCACTGGACTCAAATTTTGTTCTAATGAAGCCCTTATTAAATGCTACTACAAATGTAACTCAAAGTTCAGATCTACTAATAGTCTTAATACTGTGATCTCTTTGCCTGGAGAAAGACACTTAGGAGTTTTGTTGCTGTTGCTGCTGTTTTGTTTGAGAACTGAAAGCAGTTTGAAAGAGGGATCACTGCTTGTGGTGTGCTTTGGCAAACAGGTGTTGTGCCAGCTTTTTGTCTCTGTTTCTGAATAGAGAGCCATGTGGTGTAGCGGTTAGAGCACTGGATTAAGATGTGCGAGACCCAGGTTCGAGTCCCGACTCTGCCACGGAAACATGCTGGGTGACCTTGGGCCAGTCACGCACTCTCAGCCTGTCCTACCTCACAGGGTTGTCGGTGACGATAAAATGGAGGAAGGGAGAACAATGTGGTAAGCCGCCCCAGCGGGCAGAAAAGTGAGGAATAAAGATCTAAACAAGACGAGAAGAAGAAGAGGAGGAGATTGGATTTATACCCAGTCCCTCACTACCCAAAGGAGTCTCAGAGGGGCTTACAAACTCCTCTCCCTTTCCCTCCCCACAACAGACACCCTGTGAGGTAGGAGGGGCTGAGAGAACTGTGACAGAAACTGCTCTTTTTCAAGAACAGCTCATATCAGAGCTACAGCTTGCCCAAGGTCATCCAGCAGCTGCAAGTGGAGGAGTGGGGAATCAAACCCGGTTCTCCCAGATTAGAGTCCGCGCACTTAACCACTACACCAAACTGGCTCTCGTTAGCCAACTGTAGGGACAGGATACCGTTTCTAAGACCCGATGCAATGTTGATGGTTTCCGTTTTTAATTCTTGGTGGTGGTAGAAATCGCTGTCAGGCTGCAGCTGCCTTTTGGTGACCCCTCATGGCTCAAGTGGTTAAGACGCTGAACTGCAGGCTGCGGAAGGGCAGTAGTTCAGCAGTTCGAGACCCGATTGTGCCGCATGACGGAGTGAGCTCCCGTCTCTAGTTCCAGCTCCTGCCAACCTAGCCATTCGAAAGCAAGGAATTGCAAGTAGATAAATAGGTACCACTTCGGTGGGAAGGTCACAGCGTTCCGTGCGCCTTGGTGTTTAGTCATGCCGGCCACATGACCACGGAAACGTCTTCTGACAGCGCTGGCTCTTCGGCTTTGAAACGGAGATGAGCACCGCAACCCTAGAGTCGGATTCGACTGGCTTTCCAGCAAGGGAGACCTTTACCTTTACTTTACATGGGGTTTTCAAGGCAAGACACCTTCAGAGGTGAGTTGCCATCGCCTGCTTCAGTATAGTGATCCAGGTATTCCTTTGGTGGTCTCCCATCAAAATAGTGACCTGGGCTGACCCTGTTTAGCTCCCGAGATATGATGAGGCTGGGGTAGCCGGGCAATTCTCACTTTTCTAAACTGATAAAAATGAAGGGTGTGTTCACACACACACACACACACACACACTGAATAATGCACTTTCAGTGTACTCTGCAACCGGATTTCCCTGTGTAAAATGGCAAAATCCACTTGCAAACAGTCACTGAAGTGGATTAAAACAGCTTTATTTAGCATGTGTGAAAGTGCCGTAAAATATGCTTAGTCCACCTTAAGGAGTACTGGCTTTTTTAAACTTACCAAATGTAGCTTGTGCTAAGTAAATAATACATTTAAAATACCATGCTTTCTCCGTGGCCTCAAAATCCCCAGAAATTCTGTCTGTCTCTGTCTCTCTCTCTGTGTCTCTGTCTTTCTCTCAGTATTAACCAACTAGGTTCATTCTAGATACCTGAGAACTCTCAGGAATCTTCCCCTCCCAGAAACACTGATACCGTGGTTCACTTGTCACAGTTCCACTTCCCAGAGATGAGCAGAGAGGGCTTTTTTTGGGGGGGGGGAGGCATTTATTACTCTGGAGGAAGAGAGGGGAAACCACACAGCAATTCCTTAGATCTGAAAGCCGGCAGCTCTTTTAGCCGACTGGCCGCTTGGGCAAAAGACGGCCATGGCGATCTACTTTACGGGCAAGTCAGATCATCAATGACGAGAAAGCTACTTGACCAATGCTCCCTCTCATTCGTTTCCCTACTGAGTGGAGCAGTTCATATCCTGAGCAGAATAGAACTGCTGTCATCTTCCGATGGGCATGGGGCAGTGCAAGACCCTGTGCGTCTCCAGGATGCTGCAGAGCCGGGGCTTCCTGTGTGGATGAGCAGCCGCTCACAGACACAGCTTAGAGGGAACGCTGCTCTTAACCCGTTTTTGCATTGTGGGCACATTTCATCGAGATGCCAATTTAGCTGACGTGTCCCACTTCTGTGCAAACCAATCATAACCTAAAGGGATCGGCTGGGGAGAAGACGCCGCTGTCGCGTGCCTTTCACAAGCTGACAGCAAGTGAGAGAGGGCGGGTTTCAGAATGGAAATGCCCTCGGAATGTTTCATGCATGATACAACACTCGAAACCCTGCTCCTATTTGTGCAGATATTCAGGCTCAAGCGCCAAAGGCAGCAAATAGCTACTGAATTGGCAATGGCATCAGCGAAACAATTCTAGGCCACGGGGGTCCGATTCCGAGTGCGGAAGCTGCACTCCACCTTTCCCTTCGGAAGCTGGCATTAAGTTTCTCAACAGGCCTGGAGAAAAACATCCTGTCTCTTTCACAGAGGCCTGATTCGCTTGTCTTGGGAGCCCTAATGGGCCGAAAGGCAGCATAAGACTCTTGTAAGCAAAATGTGAATAAATCATGTGTGGAAAGAGGCAGCTGAAGCTTTTTGTGGCCTGGAGATAAAAAAAAATCACTTAGCTTTTTTTTTTTTTAAAAAAAATCTCATTAAGCCTCTTTTAAAGGGACAGTACATTTAAAGGGGCAGGACATTTTTCTCCAGTCAGTCAGCAACCCTAGAGAAAAAGAGTATTAATGTAGCACATTCTCAGGAAAAGGTCAAGCACATCTACACGTATTGTATCATTCTATGGGCTCTGTGTGTGAGCATAACCCTTCGATTCTCAATAGAGTCTCCAGCACAAAGACGCCATTGGCATCCCACTTCTCACGTCCTCGGACTTTCCGCCACCTCAGAAATCCCTACACTGTGTATCCTGCCCACTTAGACCCCTACTAACCTACCCACCACAATTTCACCTGACCCCCTCCCTTAAATACCTGGACATAATTTCCTAATGGCCCACTCTCCTTCCCAGAGGTTTTTCCGGGAGGGCCCCACAACTTCCATTCCTCCAAAGCTTTAAAAAAAAAAATATTAAGACCATCAAAACAGTCCTGCTGGACCAGACCAGTGATCCATCTAGTCCAGCATCTTGTCTCACACAGTGGCCAACCAGTTCATCTGGAGGGCCAACAACAGGACACAGAGGTCAAGACCTTCATTAGAACATCAGACGAGCCCAGATGGATCAGACCAATACTCCACCTAGTCCAGCATCCTGTCTCATACAGTGGCCAGCCAGTTCCTCCGAAGGGTCAACAACAGGGCATAGAAGCCGAAGCCTTCCTTTGATTTTTGCCTACTGCCTCTGAATGTGGAGGGCACCTTATGCGATTCCCCCCCTCCCTCTGTTTCATCTCCACATTCACCCCGTGAGATACCTTAGGCTGAGAGAGAGACAGACAGACAGAATGAATGGCCCAGGGGCACCCAACTACTCCTTTCCTCCATTTCCGACTCACAACCACCCTGCGAAGTAGGCTCGGCAAGAAAGAGAACATGACTGAACAGCCCCCAAAACACCCACTTCTACTTTCCTATGTTTCACTCTCACATCCACCCCGTGAGGCAGGCGAGACTGACAATGACCAGCCCAAGGTCATGCCATGATTCACAGCCTGGGATATATTTTTCTTTCCTTTTCCTGCCCCTCCATATCTGCTTTTTGGGGGGTTTTAACACCTAAACCTGAGAAAGACGTCTGACACGCTCCAAAGGTGGGGATCATCCCTCTGCTTTCTTGTCGCCCACTCCCAATTCTGGGGGTTGTGGCATCTTTGGGGAGGGTGACAACAAGGAAGAAAAAGGATGATCCCCACCAACGTTCCCTCTAAGCTGTGGAGTCTTCTGAGCAAAAATTCTGCTTTGTGAGCTACTGGCATTAAAGTTGTGAGCGAGTGGTTTGGTCAGTTTGCTCTGGAGTCCTCCTTCCTGAACTAAGACAAAAATGCGTGAGCTGGAGGCTAAAAAACTGTGAGCTAGCTTACACCAACTCAACTTAGAGGGAACATTGATCAGGAAATATCAGGAAAGACTTCCGAACTGTAAGGGTGGCTGAGCGGCGGGACAGATTGCCTCGGGAGGTGGTGGAGGCTCCTTCGCTGGGCGACCCTCTTCCGGGTGTGTTGCAGGTATGTAGGGCTATCTTTCGGCTGTGCTCCTGCAGAGTGCCGGGAGTTTGGACTAGATGGCCCACATGATCCTAAGCAGTGTTCCCTCTAAGCTGAGTTCGTGTGAGCTAGCTCACAGTTTTCTAGCCTCTGGCTCACCCATTTTTGTGTCAGCTCAGGAAGGGATGGCTCCAGAGCAGACTAATTAATGCAGCAGCCAAACCGCCCGCTCACAACTTTAATGCCAGTAGCTCACAAAGTGGAATTTTTACTCACAAGACTCCACAGCTTAGAGGGAGCATTGGCCCTAAGCACGACACCACAGGGGTGTCCAATGCTTCCTCTAAGCTGTGGAGTCCTGTGATCAAAAATTCCACTTTGTGAGCTACCGGCATTAAAGTTGTGAGCAGGTGATTTGCCTACTGCATAAATTAGTTTGCTGTGGAGCCACATCCTCCCTGAGCCGAGACGAAAACGTGTGAGCCGGAGACTAAAAAACTGTGAGCTAGCTCACACGAACTCAGCTTTGAGGGAACACTGCAGTTAGGATCATGGAATGTTAAGAGTTGGAAGGGACCTTGCGGGCCATCTAGTCCACACTCACACCCGGCACTCTGCAGGAGCATAGCCGAAAGCTGTGGAGCCCTCCTTCCTGAGCGAAGACAAAAACGTGTGAGCCGGAGGCTAAAAAACTGTGAGCTAGCTCACACTAACTCAGTTTAGAGGGAACACTGGTCCATTTCTGGGAGGAGGTTTTTACATCATATCAATAAAATCACAGGTATTGAGCAGCGTTCCCTCTAAGCTGAGTTAGTGTGAGCCAGCTCACAGTTTTTAGTCTCTGGCTCACACGCTTTTGTCTTCGCTCAGGGAGGAGGGCTCCAGAGCAAAGTAATTTATCCAGTAGCCAAATCGCTCGCTCACCACTTTAATGCTAGTAGCTCACAAAGTAGAATTTTTGCTCATAAGACTCCGCAGCTTAGAGGGAACATTGGTGGTGCCCCCCCTCCCCTCCCCATCAGCCCTCCCAGACTCCCCATCACTTCACCCCACCCCACTTCAGACCCCGCCTACTCACCTATGTCACGACACGCCCCTTCCCTTCCCCAACCCCCCCCCCAACGGTTTCTCCCCACCTCAGAAAAGGGGGGGGGAGAGGAGACAACATCTCATCCCTCTCCATT
>NW_015160850.1:0-56497 GCF_001447785.1 Gekko japonicus | reverse complement strand
ACGGCGCGGACGCCCCCCGCCTCGGTCGCGTCCCGGCTTCCGAGGCAGTTGTATTGTCTGTTGTGTCTTATTTTTTTCCCATTTGGGGAGGGGGGGTGTCCTAGCAGGATTCCGTGCGCCTTGGTGTTTAGTCATGCCGGCCACATGACCACGGAAACGTCTTTGGACAGTGCTGGCTCTTCGGCTTGGAAACGGAGACGAGCCCCCGCAACCCTAGAGTCGGATTTGGCTTTCGAGCAAGGGAAAACCTTTACCTAGGGTTGCCACTTGCCAGCGGTGTTCCCTGTCATCTGAGTTAGTAGGCTTGCCAACCTCCAGGTGGTGGCTGGAGAGGGATCTCCTGGGATCACAAGCTGATCTCCAGGCGACAAATATCAGTTCACCTGGAGAAAACTGCTGCCTTGGAAGGTGGACTGTATGGCAGGATACCCCCTTGATGAAGTCCTTCCCCTTCCTAAACCCCACCCCTCTTCAGGCTCCGCCTCCCAAATCTCCAGGTGTTTCCCAAGCGGGAGCTGGCAACCCTATGAGTCAGCGTGAGCCAGCTCACAGTTTTTTAGCCTCCGGCTCACACATGTCTGGCTCGGCTCAGGAAGGAGGGCTCCAGAGCAAACTGATTTATGCAGCAGCCAAATCGCTCCTGCGCTCACAACTTTAATGCCAGGAGCTCACAAAGCAGAATTGTTGCTCACAGGACTCCCCAGCTTGGAGGGAGCATTGGTTGCCAGCCTCCAGGCGGGACCTGGAGATCCCCCGCTTTTACAACTGATCTCCAGCTGACAGAGATCAGTTCCCCTGGAGAAGATGGCTGCTTTGCAGGGCGGAGTCTATGGCTTGGTACCGTGCTGAGGCCCCTCCCCAAACCCCGCCCTCTGCTGGCTCCACCCTGAGAGAAACGGTTAATACCTTACCAAAATTACTGAAGCCAGGCCTTTTTCGGTGAAGCAGAAGAATTTTTTATTAATATACTCTTGCAAGAGGGTGCGGAGCAATCAGGCAAGGAAGCACACCAATTATTTCTAAAGCACCTCCTTCTATACCTCTCCACGGACCGGAAAATAACAAAGACCCTCCCTCAGCCTGGCATTGGTATGCCAGCCGAGGGGTACAGACTAATCCGAGCGCGCTAAAAAGGACACATGACAACCCTCCCCATACATACACTTATTAGTTCCAAATAAGGTTACAGATATCTGCTGTTTAATGCATTCTTCTAAGTCATTAAACTTAGGTATTCTTCAATGTCATGGAATCCAAGGCCAGTCTCTCACCAGGTGTCCCCCTGTTCCTTGGCGTGGTCCAACACACCTGTCAGCCACTTTTAATTGGTTCAGGGTCAAGGAATGTTCTTTTCCTTAGCTAACCATCTTGAGTTCCTGGGAGTAAGCACATATGGATTATTTATTGCTGTCCATCCTACAGTTGATTATTTTGTCTTGCCAACCCAACATTCTCACCCGGCTGTGACTCTCCGTTTGGCCCCGACCTTTGCCCTGGTGTCTTTTCCTAGCATCAGCAGAATAGCAGCTGCTCACATTTTGATTCTTTCGGTTTAAGGACATATATGGATCAGGTATAAATTATATTGGTATAACAATTTCTGTTTAAGGACATATATGGATCAAGTATAGATTATATTGGTATAACGATACAACTAATATATGTTTCTTGCCAAAACTTTATTCTGTTTCTCACAACCCCCCCCCCTCAAAGTCTCCAGGTATTTTCCAACTCAGACCTGGCAACCCTGGGGGGGGGGGTAATGGGCAGCCTGGCACAAAAATGTGCATCGCGGGGGGGGGGGATGTGTGCAGTTTAAGGCATTCCAATGTTCTGCAGGAGTGTTGGTCCGGAGTATTTTATCAGTTGGGTGAGAGAAAAATATGGGAAATAAAATATATGTTAAAAGTTTGGGTCCTGTGGCATCTCTAAGACCAACAAAGTGTAATTCGGGGTATATGCTTTTGTGTGCAGGCACACCTCTTCAGATACAATGAAATGGAACAGAACAAAGTTTGACTCCAGTGGCACCTTTAACACCAACAAAGTTTAATTTGGGGTATATGCTTTTTGTGCATGCACGCGTCTTCAGATGCATTGAAAGAAGTGTGCATGCACTTATACCCAGAATTAAACTTTGGTTTAAAGGTGGCACTGGACTCAAACTTTGTTCTGTTGCTTCAAACCAACACGGCTAGCCACCTGAATTTAAAATACATGTGTCTATTACGAAGTGCACTAAACATATACTTTATACAAAAATAGGCACATTCTGCTCTTGAGGTAGTGAATAGTTGAACTTGGAAGTCCTGAATCTATATTTAACATGATACAATTCATTATCTCTAGGTTAAGCACCTTGAACCCGTAAAGCATAACCAGTAATTCAGTAGCTCTATGTTGGCCCCGGTCACACGGGAGGATTTGCCCCGCAAGAGGGACAGATCGGGGGCGCATCAAATGGGCGCGATCACACTGCAACATCTGGGAAGCGGAGCGCACCTGTCCCCGATCCGTCCTTTCCGGGGGGGGAAACGCGCATTGAAAAAAACCCTAGAAAAGAGTACTACCTACCTGAAGCTCCGCAGCAAGGGCGGTCGTGGGATCACCGGCGCGCCCGTCTTCCACAGCATTCAAGGCTCCCGGCCAAACTGCGCATGCACGCACATGCGCAACCGGCTGCCTCGCTCTCCGTCCCGTAGCTCCCCGGCATCTGATCGTGCCGGGGAGCAACTGCGCAGTGGCTCAGGGGATCTGTCTGATCCCGCCGCCGCACGTCTATTTTGCTGCGGCTCAGAAAAGCCGCGCTTTGGCCGTGCTTTTCCCCACTGTGTGACCGGGGCCGTTGATAACCTTAAACCACAGTAAAAGAGGACCGAACATGCTTAGGCCTCCAAGGGCTTCCTCAGTGGTCAAATATCACATACATGCACATTGTGACATGTCAACGTGTGTGAGCGCCATGGCAAGGTTGATTAGAAGGCGTTCCGAATATTCTGTGTGGCTACAGAAAAGTTTTCTTAAACTTTTAGGGTCACACATCCAGGGGATGCGGATTCAATAACTCCTGACCATGGCTATCGAAACCCTTGGAGTGTTACCAGACGTACTCTTGTTAGAGAACATGGCCTGTTTTTTTTGTGTCCATCCTCTTTTGGGCTCTTTTTTAAAAAAAAAATTGATGAGAATTACCTCTTTGGGGGGTTGGGAGGTTAGGAATATTATTTATTTATTCATTCATTTATTTATTTGGCTTATATCCCGCCCATCCACATGGGCTCAGGGCGGCTGACAGGAGGCAATTGCCATACATGACAATAAAAACCAGATAAAACAACCGATTACATTTACGTTTAAAATCGGTGCTTGCAAAACAACATCCAAGATGGGGTCTCCGATACAGTTTCAAAATTCTACTAGCTCTACTTTTTTTTTTAATGAATTTATTTTCAGTTTTCAACATAACATAAACAAATATATACATATTCCAACATATGTCGATCATCTCTCTTCTTTAACATTATTTGTCTTTAGCTAGTCTAATTTCCGTTCTATTACATCTTCAGCCAGTCATATATTCATATATTCTTTCCCATCTTCCCCAAAAAGACTCCTCAGGTTTGTTTTGTAGTGTTGTGTTTAATTTGTCCATTTCTGCTACCTCTAAGATTTTATATTTAAGTTCTTTTATAGATGGTATACTTTTTGTTTTCCAACGTTTAGCTATTAATATTCTGGCAGCTGTTAATATGTATACAATTATATGCGTATGCTCCTTTACTGTATCTGGTATCATGTTTAGTAGATATAATTCTGGTTTTAAAGGGATATTAATTTGTAGTATTTCAATCAATAATTTATGTATTTTTTCCCAGAACCTCTGGATTTTGTCACATCTCCACCATATGTGGAGATATGTACCTATATTTTTCTTGCTTCTCCAGCATACCTTAGATGCCTTTGGAAAACACCTTGCAACTCTTTCTGGAGTCCAATGCCACCTGTAACACATTTTATAAATATTCTCCTTATATGGCGTTGCTCGCATGTATTTTAATGTTTTCCAAGCTTTTAACCACTGACTTGTTTCTAATGTGTGGCCTAAATCCTTCTCCCATGCTGACATGAATGTCTTTATGTCCTCTCCTTTTAGGTAGTCATCTAGCAATACATTATATATTTTCTGAATCGGTTTGTCACTGGACGACAACCAGATTTTGTCTAGTTCTGTTTGGCAACTGCTAGCTCTACTTGATCAGTCTGTGCTATGTCGGTTCTTCAGTTCCAGGGCCAGCTCACATTGTCAGAATTGGCAGTGTGGTGATAGTACAGTGATGGTGGTGGCTCCTACTCAAAAGCCTGGCGGAAGAGCTCCGTCTTGCAGGCCCTGCAGAACTGCATAAGGTCCCGCAGGGCCTTGATCTCCTCCGGGAGCTCGTTCCACCAGATAGGAGCCGCCACCGAAAAAGCCCTGGCCCTAGTCGCAGCATATTTGACATCTCTAGGGGCTGGAATAGCCAGAAGATGTTTCGCCCCCAACCGCAGTGCCCTTGGGGGAACATATGGGGAAAGGCGGTCCCTTAGGTAAGCTGGACCCTGGCCATATAGGGCTTTATAGGTAAGAACCAGCACTTTGAAGCGGGCCCGGTACGCTATTGGCAGCCAGTGCAGCGCCTTCAGCGCAGGCTGGACGTGGTCTCGCCTGGAGAGGCCCATCAACAGCCTGGCTGCTGCATTCTGCACCAGCTGCAGCTTCCGGATCTGCAACCAAGGCAGCCCCATGTAGAGAGCGTTGCAGTAGTCCAACCTCGAGGTGACTGGAATATTCCTCGTTAGTAGCAATTCTATCACAGCTTAACTAGTAGGGGTTTTATGACATCGTGATCGCTTGGTTGAAGTTGTCAGTCGGGAAATATGCCCTCTTTTCAGCTTTTCAAAATAAATGTATCAACCTTTAATGGATAGTATTTTCTCCCCGTCCGTGTTCAATCCAATGCAACGTTGTGTGCGTACTAAGTGCAGTAGGGTAGCTTTTGATTTATGGCGACCCTATGGATTAATGACCTCCAGAGTGCCCTCTCGTGAACACCACTGTTCCCTCTAAGCTGAGTTAGTGTGAGCTCACAGTTTTTTAGCCTCCGGCTCACACATTTTTGTCCTGAACACCCTTGTTCAGGTCTTGCAAACTGAGGGCCGCGGCTTTCTTGATTGGAGTCCATCCACCTCGTGCTGGGTCTTTTCTTATTGTGTTCAACTTTCCCTGGCATCGTTGTCTTTCCCAGTGACTCTAGTCTTCTTCTGAAGTGACCAAAGTATGAAAGCCCCCGTTCGGTCATTTTAGCAACTACTGAGAGTTCAGGCTTAGTTTGACCTAAAACCCAATGATTCATCTTTTTGGTAGTGCTTAGATGGGAAACCACCCAGGAAGTCCAGGGTTGCTACGCAGAGGCAGGCAACCGCCAACCACCTCTGGACGACTCTTGCCTTGAAAACCCCCACGGGGTCATCGTAAATTAGCTGCGACTCGTTAGCACTTTCCACAACTACAAACAGGCTGGATTTGATCGAAAAACCCACTGCTTCGTCTTTTTGGCAGGAGCGCACATGAGCGGAGCTCCGGCAGTAAAGAGCCCAGGGGGCGGGCACATGCAACAAGCCCCGCCCCCTGCTCCCAGCGGCCCTCAGTCAGAGCAAGAAGCAGCCAGGTAAGTTGCAGAGCCCCCCCCCCGCCCCAAAACAGTCCAGTGGCACCTTTAAGACCAAGTTTTATTCAGGTACAAGCTCTCCCTCCTCTGTGAGGACAGATCTGCATGTTTCCCCCCCCCCACCCCAATAGCTAGCAATCCAAAAGAGTCCAGTGGAGCCTGAGCGGTGGGTGTTGCCTTCTGATGATGCCAGGGTGTGTGGCATATGCAAATGAGTTATGCTAATGAGCTCCTGCACCTCTTTTTCTACGAAATGACCCCTGGGTACTACTGTCCAGCAGATGTTACTGCTGTAGCACGGGAATTCAGGGAAGGAGAGACCACCAGACAGCGGTAAGGAGAGATATGTATTGACGTCAGGCTCAGGAGCACCGAAGCGCTAGAAATGGCTAAGCCCCGAGCAAAAGAGGACAGACCCGTATATACACGGCTATTTCCTCTTGCAGAGTAGGGGGGGGGGAGTTTTTCTCCCTTGAGTTTTCAACAGTTTGCATATCGCTTGCATTTAACATTCTTTGCTTCGGCGAAACCACAACTTCCTTAGCTACTTAAGATCAGGGCTACAGTTTCCTGTTTTGACAGAACAGTGTGCAGGTGTTCTATATCTTAATACAAAGGTTATAAGGCAGGGTCGTTTAACATGGCAACAAGCTTAGCAACCCCATATATGGTATTATTGCCAGCATAGCAACGTATTTCCTCTTTATTTGTGCACAGCCTTTTAGCAGCTTTTCCCTTTATTCCTTCATTCCACCCTTTCGGTCCCCTCTCTGTTAGGAGGGGGTGACCGCCCTAGAGCCGGGTGAGATTGTCCTTAGAGAGCGGTGAGTAAGAAGCAGCACACCGCCAGTTTTGCTTTCTGCAATTGCGATATACTTGTTGGCGTTCGGGGGCAGACAGATACATGCAGGGGTCATTTCCTGCAGGAGTGCACAGGAGCGGAGCTCCGGCAGTGAAGAGCTCAGGGGGCGGGCACATGCAACAAGCCCCACCCCTGCTCCCAGCAGCCCTCAGTCAGAGCAAGAAGCAGCCAGGTAAGGTGCAGAGCCCCCATCCCCCGTCCAAAGCAGTCCAGAGGCACCTTGAAGACCAAGTTTTATTCAGGTACAAGCTCTCCCTCCTCTGCGAGGACGGATGTGCACGTCCCTGTCCCCCCCAATAGCTAGCAATCCAAAACAGTCCAGTGGAGCCTGAGTGGTGGGTGTTGCCTTCTGACACACTTCCGGTGCTGTCAGGGGGTGTGGCACATGCAAATAAGTTATGCTAATGAGCTCCTGCACCTCTTTTTCTATTAAATGACCCCTGGATACATGAGTTTAGCAGGGACAGAGTCAGGGGGTGTGATGGCCAACACGGCTACGGTTTACCATTCCCCGAATTACAGGGGGGAGGCAGGGAAGAAGCAGAAGTCCTCGGAAGGCCAAGACGAGGAACAAGATACGTTTCCAGTCCCCAAAAATCCCTGTAAACCACCCTTCAGTTTCAAGCATTCCAGACCAGGTTTGGACAGGGACATGGGCTAAGTTGCGCACGCGCTCTGTAATTTGCTCTATAGCTTTCCCATTGTCATCGATTTGCAAGCAGCAGTTTGTAAGAGAGCCAGTCTGGTGTCGTGGTTAAGTGTGCGGACTCTAATCTGGGAGAAGAGCGGGATATAAGCCAAATAAATAAATAAATAAATAATATTCCTAACCTCCCAACCCCCCAAAGAGGTAATCCTCATCAATTGTTTTTTTAAAAAAGAGCCCAAAAGAGGATGGACACAAAAAAACCAGGCCATGTTCTCTAACAAGAGCAGGGTCATTTCCTGCAGAAGCGCACAGGAGCGGAGCTCCGGCAGTAAAGAGCCCAGGGGGCGGGCACATGCAACAAGCCCCACCCCCTGCTCCCAGCAGCCCTCAGTCAGAGCAAGAAGCAGCCAGGTAAGCTGCAGAGCCCCCCCTGCCCCCCCGGTCCAAAACAGTCCAGTGGCACCTTTAAGGCCAAGTTTTATTCAGGTACAAGCTCTCCCTCCTCTGCGAGGGCAGATCTGCACGTTCCCCTCCCCCCATAGCTAGCAATCCAAAACAGTCCAGTGGAGCCTGAGCCGTGCTTTTCCCCACCGTGTGACCGGGGCCGTTGATAACCTTAAACCACAGTAAAAGAGGACCGAACATGCTTAGGCTTTCAAGGGCTTCCTCAGTGGTCAGATATCACATACATGAACATTGTGACGTTAACGTGTGTGAGCGCCAAGGCAAGGTTGATTAGAAGGCGTTCCGAATATTCTGTGTGGCTACATAAAAGTTTTCTTAAACTTTTAGGGTCACACATCCAGGGGATGCAGATTCAATAACTCCTGACCATGGCCCTTGGAGTGTTACCAGATGTACTCTTGTTCAGGGGTCATTCCGTAGAAAAACGGGTGCAAGAGCTCATTAGCATAACTCATTAGCATAACTGCAAAGTCAGCTCAGTAGAGCATTTTAAAAGTGTGGCGACAACACAGCTGTCAAGGCAAAGTGCCACACGGTGTTCTCTGAGCCTTTCTGGGAAAATTTGGCTCGCTAAATCATAAAATGCAAAGTTGTGGCTCAAATAGCCGGCCTAAGGAAATATTTCCAGAATACATTTCCTTGAGGAATGCTGTGTTCTTCTGGGAACGGCACCTACTGGACAGTGCTCGTGCCATCACCAACTGAAAGCAGAACTCCCCCCTCCCCCGAGCATTTTTGCTCAGCGACTACTGTAGCACGATTCAAGTGTTTAAATAAGACAGTAACCATTCAAGAACCGTGTAATATGGACTCCATTTTCCTTGGAGAGTCTTGCATCGCAAGAAGGTTCCTCCGGTGGAAGGAATTTGCAGGATACACAACCCAATACAAGTTGTAGCAAGGTGAATTATAGAAGGAATAAGTTAAACTACCGGTGGGTGGGGAGAAAGTCACGACCACCAGCTTTTGTACTAACTGCAGTCCAATATACCTCTTCAGTAGTTCAATCGAACTAGCTTGCATGGGATAGAAGCCAGTCCACACATCCCGGTGTACATACGCTTGTTTTCCAACAGCCAGATGGGACCTGGCGATCTGGAATTGCAATTGAGTTCCCGATGGAAGACATCAGTTCCCCTCAAGAAAACAGCTGCTTTGGAGGGTGGACTCCATGGCATCACACCCCACTGAGGTCCCTGCCCTCCCCCAAACTCCACCCTCACCAGGCTCCACCCCCCAAGTCTCCAGCAATTTTCCAACCCATTGTTGGCAACGATAGGCATCCACCTAAAGGGTGTCTCTAACAAAGAAATGTAAACACTCCAACACAGTCGTATGGGAACAACTGGAGAATACTTGAAGCAGGAAGCCAGATTTATTATCGACTGTAATGGGTAATTCATAAGAACACAAGAGGAGCCCCGCTATGTCAGACCAGTGAGCAAGGGTCATTTCCTGCAGGAGCGCACAGGAGCGAAGCTCCGGCAGTAAAAAGCCCAGGGGGCAGGCACATGCAAGAAGCCCCGCCCCCTGCTCCCAGCAGCCCCGGGCCACGAGGAGCAAGAAGCAGCCAGGTAAGTTGCAGTGGGTGCTGCCTTCTGACACACTTCCGGCAGCCCCGTAGCTAGGGAATTCTTTGGGAGGGGGCCTTGGGGGGGCCCGCCAGCTAATTAAATGGAAGTACAGTGCAGGTGGTAAGTTGGAGCACTTTGGGGGCAGCCCTGGAGGGAGGGGGCCCAGAAGAAACACAAGGGGGCCGGGCCCCGTGGGCCCCATGTTAGCTACGGGCCTGACTTCCGGTGATGTCAGGGGGTGTGGCATATGCCAATAAGTTATGCTGATGAGTTATGCTAATGAGCTCCTGCACCTCTTTTTCTATGAAATAAACCCTGCCAGTGAGGGTCCATCTCGTCCAGCATCCTGTCTCACACCGTGGCTGATCAGTTCCTCAGGAGGGCCAACAATAGGGCAGAGAGGCCAAGGCCTTTTCCTGATGTTGCCGCCTGGCACTTGGATTCAGAGGTTAACTGTTTCTGAACATGGAGGTTCCCTTTATAGACTTCTATGAATCTGTCTAATTGCCTTTCAAAGCCATCTATGCCTGTGGCCACCACTGCATCCTCTGGCCACAAATCCCGCATTTTAATCACTTGCAGTATAAAGAAGTATTTCCTTTTGTTTCTCCTGAATCTAATCAATCCAAGCAGAACTTCCACACTACGGTACACAGTGGCATGCTATCATTTTAGGAGGAGGAGGAGGAGGAGGAAAAGATTGGATTTATACCCTGCCCTTCACTCAGAGTCTCAGAGTGGCTTACAAACTCCTTTCCCTTCCCCTCCCCACAACAGACACACTGTGAGGTAGGCGGGGCTGAGAGAGCTCTTGACAGAAACTGCTCTTTTTCAGGAACAGCTCATATCAGAGCTACAGCTTGCCCAAGGTCATCCAGCAGCTGCAAGTGGAGGAGTGAGGAATCAAACCTGGTTCTCCCAGATTAGAGCCCGTGCACTTAACCACTACACCAAACTGGCAGTGCTAAGTTCTCAGAGTCCCACATTTTTGTCCCAGAAGCTGTTGTATGCAGCCCTTAAAGCCCAGTATTGGCTACTCTGACAGCTGCTACTCTTCCAGGGGCTTGAGCAGGGAGGGGCTTTCCTCAACATGATAGATCTATTAACTGGAGACACCAGGGACAGGACTTGGGACTTCCTGCAGCCAACTGAGTGGTTCTACCACTTGGCCTTCGACACTCAAGTCTAAAGTGTTTATAAAACTGGTCTAAAAATGACTGAGGGGACTCACTGTATGCAGTTCTCAGGCCTCACGAACAGTTATAAACAGGGGTCATTTCCTGCAGGAGCGCACAAGAGCGGAGCTCCGGCAGTAAAGAGCCCAGGGGGTGGGCACATGCAACAAGCCCCACCCCCTGCTCCCAGCAGCCCTCAGTCAGAGCAAGAAGCAGCCAGGTAAGCTGCAGAGCCCCCCCCCCAGCCCCCCAGTCCAAAACAGTCCAGTGGCACCTTGAAGACCAAGTTTTATTCAGGTACAAGCTCTCCCTCCTCTGTGAGGACAGATCTGCACATTCCCCCCCCCCCCATAGCTAGCAATCCAAAACAGTCCAGTGGCACCTTGAAGACCAAGTTTTATTCAGGTACAAGCTCTCCCTCCTCTGTGAGGACAGATCTGCACATTCTCCCCCCCCCCATAGCTAGCAATCCAAAACAGTCCAGTGGCACCTTGAAGACTTCTGACACACTTCCGGTGATGTCAGGGGGTGTGGCATATGCAAATGAGTTATGCTAATGAGTTATGCTAATAAGCTCCTGCACCTCTTTTTCTACGAAATGACCCCTGGTTATAAAGACACAAAGTCTGAGTCCAGTGGCACCTTTAAGACCAACAAAGTTTTATCCAAGGGATGAGCTTTCGTGTGCACACACTCTTCCTCAGATACAATGGAATGGAATTGACCAGTCCAAGCCTATAAGGCAGACGTTGAACAGCAAATTAGCATATGACATCATGAAGATGTTTTATCAGGTGCAAACAGGAATAACAAGCTTATAACCTTTTATAAGGTCATTGTTGTTTGGATTTAATTCCGGGGGGAAACAGTGAAGCAAATAAACTATGTCAAAATTGGAGACAGATATGTAAATGTATCCTTAATTGTGGCGTGCTAAGAAGAATTAACTGAGACCTCGTTGTTACGCTCCATCTGTCTCCTCTCAAGCAGGGAGGTAACTAATGGCATTTTCCCCCTTTCTGGCGTGGTGATTTCTAGTCCAGTGTTATGTCTCCTCTGTTACCAGAACAGAGAAATGCATTCCAATATACCATTTTAATATTCACTGCATTACATTACCATCACTATTCGAATCTACTACTCCAAATAAAAAATACACTGAAACAAAGAGGATGTTTTCCATTCCATTGTATCTGAGGAAGTGCTCATACCTTGAATAAAATTTTGTTGGTCTTAAAGGTGCCTAACTGGACTCAAACTTTGTACTACTGCTTCAGACCAACACAGCTACCCACCTGGATCTAGTTACAAAGAGAGTTTTGCTCTATACCTAGCTGTCTGGAAGATTTCCAGCTCTACTGATTTTGAGAAAGTAAACATGTGTGACTTCCAACAAAAAATATTAATCACCCAGTTTTCAAGTTGTCTCTTTAATTCTTTGATTTTATTAGGCTTGTTAACCCATTTAAATTACTTGTTTTGTTTATTTACTTTTTAATATCGCACCACTCTCCCCAACCGGGACCCAAAGTGGCCTATGTTGTCCTCCTCTCTCCCTTTTATCTTCACAATAACCCTGTGAGGTAGGTCAAGCTGAGAGTGAGCGATTAGCCCAAGGTCACCCAGCAAGCTTCCATGGCAGACCGAGAATTCGAAGCCGGGTTCCCCAGATCCTACTCTGACCCTTTAACCACTACACCAGGCTGCCTCTTTCTTACAAAAACTGTTTTTTACAAAAATTGGATTTGGCTTAAGCAAATTACTACGTCCAAATAAGTGGTTACATCTAAAACAGGGCACTGAAAATTATTTCCAAGTTGCCAACTGCAGGGCAGGAGGAGGAGGAGAAGGATTTATACCCCACTCTTAACTTGGCGTCTCAGGGCGGCTTACAATCTCCTTCCCTTCCTCTTACCACAACAGACACCCTGTGAGGTGGGTGGGACTGAGAGAGCTCTTCAAGAACTGCTCTTGAGAGAACAGCTGTGAGAGAACTGTGGCTTGCCCAAGGTCACCCAGCAGCTGCATGTGGAGGAGTGGGGAATCAAACCCGGTTCTCCCAGGTTAGAGTCCGCACTCTTAACTACTACACTGAACTGGGGATGGAAGAGAAGGGATGCCATCTTGGCTTGCACTCCAAACCCAGATTAAGTGGGGTGCCCTCAAGAATCTTGCTTACAGCCAGAGGAGATAGTGGTCAGATTCTCAAAAAGGCATGTGAGGGATCAAATCCTGAAAGCAACATAAGGAACGTCCCTAAAAATTGAGGGCAAGGAAATAAGCCTTTTGAAAGATATTCCATTTGAAATTGGGAAGAAGTGAAAGAAATTTAAATACTTGGCAAGGTTTTGCAAACAAACAACATCCCCTAAAGATGGCTGGTACCCGAGGGCATCCTTTTTAAGATAAACGACAAGAAAGAAAGAATTGACACTGCTATTAAAGCTCGGGAGTTTCTGAAGCAGCCACTTGGTTCTACAGGAGAGGTAGACAAAGGAGACGACAAAGGAGACGATGACCGTGACAAAGGAAGTGACAATGACTCTGATGCTACAACTTCTGAAGAAGATTCCGATTCGCACTATGGGGCAGCTGCCCCCAAACGAGACTATCAATTGAGGAATAGAAGGGGGGGGGAATGAGATGCCGAATGACTCTGAAGTTAGCCTTAAGTGGATTATTATTAGCGGTTCTTTTGTGGTATATCTTGAACAGCTATTTTAACTGGTTTTGATAACATGAGCATACATATATTGATCACACTCAATGTAACTAATAATCTCTCTAATAATTCAGCAATTTTTTAATATGCTTTGTAATGGGTTTTTAGAGGTTTTTCTTTCCTTTCACCTGTAGTTTGTAGATAGTACAGGTAAAGGTAAAGGTTTCCGTTGCTCGAAAGCCAGCCGAGTCCGACTCTAAGGTTGCGGTGCTCATCTCCGTTTCAAAGCCAAAGAGCCAGTGCTGTCCGAAGACGTTTCTGTGGTCATGTGGCCAGCATGACTAAACTATGGATCCACAAGGGTTAAGTTGACACTAAATATTATGAAAATACAAAATTTATTCAGGTGTACACATTTTAAAACTTAGACTCATTAAAAATATACCATTCAGACATAAAAAACTTTTCAACATTCATACATAGATGGGGTAGTGCTGTGCAACTGAACCAAACGCATTTCGGCCCCCCAAAGGGCCTTCCTCAGTGGTCACAATTCCAATTACAAATTTGACATACATTCAAAAAAATTTTTTAACATAAGATGTTAAATACATATGCAGTATAAGGCCAGATGTTGTTTCCTAAATACTTATATATTTGTTTATTATTATTATATAAGATAGGCCTCCAGTCTAGCCAATTAAAGTCCACCAATAATTCTGGTAGCACAAACTTGCGTGAGTTGAATGTATGTCACTCCATCAAACACCAAGGCGCACGGAACGCTGTTACCTTCCCACTGAAGTGGTACCTATTTACCTACTTGCAATTTCTTGCTTTCAAACTGCTAGGTTGGCAGGAGCTTGAAATGAGGGCTTGTTTTATTCCCAGTTTGCAGTATTCATGGGGAGGCCCGAATTCGCAACCCAGAGCGTTGGATCTGGACTTTTCTGCTCGCATAAGGCCCTTCTGTCAATGGGATAGAACCTAAAAAGGCATGAAGCTGGCTTATACTGAATCAGAACGCCGGTCCATCATGGTCAGAGATGCTTGCTCAGACTGGCAGCAGCTCGCCCGGGTCTCAGGCTGAGGTCTTTCACATCACTTTCTACCTGGTCCTTTTAACTGGAGATGCTGGGGATTGAACCTGGGACCTTCTGCATGCCAAGCAGAGGCTCTTCCACTGAGCCACAGCCCCTCTTTACAGCTCTCCAGGGTCTCAGGCAGAGGTCTTTCCCTTCACCTACTGCCTGGTCCTTTCAACTGGAGATGCCGGGGACTGAACCTGGGACCTTCTGCATGCCAAGCAGAGGCTCTACCACTGAGCCACGGCCCCTCCCCAAATAATGCTCCAAGAATGCATGAAGCTGCCCTGTAGCAACTCAGATGCTCAGTCCATCAAGGTCAGCATTGTCTGCTCAGACTGGCAGCAGCTCTCCATGCGTCTCAAGTGGTGGACTTTCACAGCACCTGGTCCTTTTAGCGGGAGATGCCAGGGATCGACCTGGGATCTTCTGCATGCCAGATGAGCTACTGATGAGCTACTTCCCCTCCCCAGGTAGGGGAAATCCATATAAAAAGACCCTCGCAGACAGAAAACTAGACCAGCAAGGACAGAACCTACTTCCTGGCGAGCTAGCTTTCTACCTGCAGGGATGTGGTTTCCCCAGACCTAAAATCAAATGTAGCCGAGCCCAGACCAAGGATTCTCACCTCAGCAAGAGTGGTTGTGAACAGTGGATTCCTCTGAAGAGTTAGTGCAATCTAAGCCTATTGTTATCAATAAGTCTACTCATTCGGGGCCCCAGTGGAGGATGTGGGAGTATGGAGAACAGAGAATCGAAAAGGAAGGATTTGAGTGACAAGGCTTCCGGGACCAGAGGGCTGCCCACAGCTCTGCAGGGAAGAATCGGCCCCCAAGCCCAAACGGACCAGTTCTGTCCCTCTCAAGCTATCAGAACAGGAAAGATCCGGATCAGTCCGGATCAGGAACCATCCAAAAGAGAAGAGAATCTCATTCCCCACCACTCACTATTTCAGCGGCTTCTTTCCCCCTCTGGACGCCGGCTCAGCCTGCCGTGGGCAGCTATCGATTCGGACATCGATCGAAACACAGAAATGGAACACGGCAAGATCAATCGCGCTGGACAGACGAGTCCAAGCCAGGCAGCAAAGTGGCCCACGAGGGGAGCGGCAGGATACGGCCCCAGAAGGACGTGCAAAGGCACACACAGACTGAGAGCCGCGGGAGTCAGGTTTTTGCCCCGAGGCATGATTCAACATGCATTAGTTGGGCATGACCCCAATGACAGCCGCACTTGAATGGTCACATTTTGTATTGGTTGGCGCATGGAAAGCTTGATATTTGGGGGGGGGCTCATGCGACTTTACCTTTGTCAGTTCAGCCGCCTGGACTAGCTTATTTTTGCTGCCGGCATACATCATTTGCTGTTCAGGTTTGTAACCTACAATTGGGGGGGGGGGGACAAGCAAAGGCAAAGCAAGACACATTAGACAGCCCGTGAGCCGCTCTGTCGTTTCTTTCCCTGGCAATACAGTCGTGTCTGTCAGGTGGGAATTAATTCTCACTGGAGCTTTGGCTTATGAAAATAAGAGAAACTATGTTGGATCCAGTTCAAAATTGTGTCATTCGTGGCAATTAGCCAAAAGGTCTAGATCAGGAGTGTCAAACATGTGGCCCGGGAGCTGGATCAGGCTCCTGGAGGGCTTCTATCGGGGGAAGAGTGGGAGGACGTCTGGAGTCCTGGCCCTGCTGGTGGACCACCTGATGGCAACTGGGTTTTGGCCACTGTCTGACACAGAGTGTTAGATGGACAGTTGGCCTGATGCTACTGGACTCTTGCTCTTTTCTATGGCTACAGACAGACTAGCATGGCGATCTGTCTTCGGTATCCGAAAAAGTGAGCCGTGACTCACGGAAGCTCCTCCCCTGCCACAGATTTTGTTAGTCTTTAAGGTGCTGCTGGGCTCTGGCTCTTTTCTATCACTAAAGGTAAAGGGTTCCCTTGCTCGAAAGCCAGTCGAATCCAACTCTAGGGGGCGGTGCTCATCTCCGTTTCCAAGCCGAAGAGCCAGCGCTGTCCGAAGACTTATCCGTGGTCATGTGGCCGGCATGACTAAACGCCGTATCGCACGGAGCAGACAGACTAACACGGCTAACCCACTTATTTGACTGCATTGTCTTCTGCCTTCGTAACCCACATTCTGTATCACACGCTGTCAGTAGTGGCAAACAGAGAGGTTCAAAAACTCACATGGCCACCCAACGCTACATGGGTCATTTCTCTCACACTGGTCAGAATGACAAAGCCAACTCTTATTAAGTTTATAAAACCTGGGGCGAAAGAGGCCCACTTTGACTTACGGATCCTGGTTCTGCCAGGCCCCCTTCGTGGCTTGCGCCAATTCCCGGAGGGTGCTATTCCACCTCCGCCCACTAGGGTTTGCTGCCACCACTGTCCTGCTGGGGTCTTCCTGCCAGGAGGGACAGATTCCTGACTCCCCTTCTCAAACTGAGGCCTTGCCTCTTGGTCTTGTACTGCCCAGCTTCTGGTTACCGTAGGGACCAAATTCCTTCTTTGGGGACCCCCTGGAGGATTGGCAACGGGTGCCTTTGTGAGGGAGGATAATTCAGATTTCGGATGAAAACCTAGCAATACTCACATCCCTCCCCAGTATCGATTGCTTATGCAACTAACAATATGTTCTGCTCAAGCACTTGAAAGCTGACTTTCAACCTTTGCTTTAAAGAGGCTGCTTTTGGAAATACAAAAAACTGCTTGCAATTCTTCGTTAACTCGAAAGTAGACATACCAAGCACCAGTAACTCAAAATAGGTACTTTTCGAGAAAAATAGGATGCTGTTAGCCAACTGCAGGCTACACCAGATGCCTGCTAGGCCGAAACCCGAAGTTCAGAAGACTACAGTGCCTAGTTACACATAGCAACAGGAAAGGGTCTAGCTTTTACTGCCAGCCACAAGCAAACTTTATAGAGCATGTATTAGCAGAAGGCCATATAGGGGAGAAAGACAACATGGGGTGGAAGGGGGGGCGGTTAAGATATTGATCTAATATAAGCAAACATAGGCGGGGGCGAGTTATATTGTGAGTCTGGAACCAATCAAGGCGAAGGACAAGGGCTTTCGTGGACGGGATAGGGTGTTCGACTTTTGCATATGCTAATGTTTCTACTGTATTTAATCTGTATGTTGGTTTTTTTTAATATTGTGAGACAGAAACTCCGTCACGGGTTGTGTTTCCCCAGCCCAATTTGAGAAAGCACTCGGCAGTCTTGTAGAGGAGAATCCAGACTTTAACAAAAAACTTTATTAATAAAGGAGGGAAAATATAGGTACAACAAGGTTTTGAATCCTCGAATACCCACAGCTCTTCCCTAAGGTTACAATGGGAGACATAGGGTTTTATACCCCCTATGACAGTTAGAAATAAATCGCAATGATTGGTTCCATCAAACTTTGTCACATATCCGTCACACCATTCTGATTGGGTCCCAACCTGTGGGTTGGATTTTCTCAGACAAAAATATACCTCCTTCAGTTGAACAATGGGCCTTCTTCTTCCCAGGCTATGAAATTATAAAAGTATCTAATGTAGCAGATATGGGTACATAGTGGTGTGTGTTCTTCATCTAACGTAGGCTAACTGACATCAGGAATATGCACAGTTATAGTTGGCAAGAATAAGCAAGGTCGCAAGCAGTATGATTGCCTGTCAGCATTTAGTATTTTACCCAGAATGCATTTAAGCAATGAACCAAAGTGAATATCTGAATATATGTTCATGATTGGTTTCAGTTACTGTGATTAGAATCATCAAAGGCACTTAACGTATGCACCATGGAAATGTTAAGTGCACCTACTAAGTTAAACGGACTGTTAGTCAGTGGCAGAGTACAAAGTACAAAGTGTTTCATAAGCGGTGCGTACAACAATATTGAGAGATGTTCAGAGGTGGCTTGCCATTGCCTGCCTCCACATCACAACACTTGTGTTCCTTGGTGGACTCCCATCCAAATATTGACCATGGCTGAACCCTGCTTAATTTCCAAGATCGGACGTGACCAGACTAGCCTGGGCTATCCAAAAAGGACAAAAAAGAAGCCATCAGATAGTTTAAAAAGTCACGATCGAGGCATTTCTCATATTTTTATAGATACCGTGATGGAACAGAGGTCAGCCAACAGCTAATACCCAATAGCTAAATAGGATATTCATGTTCAGAAGTGGTATACCTTTCAGTACCAGCACCTGAGGACATAAAACATGAAGCTCCAAGATGTATTCGATTAGCCACTGTTAGGGAAAAAAAGAATACTGGCCAGAATTACTCTTGAGCTTTTAGATTCTTAAAGTAAAAAAGATGCTTGCATAAACAATAGAAATAACAGAGACACCATCTTTTGAGTCATCCTCCTCTCACTACACCCACAACCATCTCACCATTCTTACTATTCTATGCCCTGTTCTCACCTAACTTTTCCATACTTGAATTTCCCCACAGCTTGCTTTCTGTCAGGTCCCCACAGCAACCAACAGAGTACACACTTGCAGGAAGGTTTTACTTTATTGAAGCCATGAAGCACTTGAACAGATTCACTGTTCAGAATAACGAAATGTGCGGTGCAAGATAGGATAAAGCAGGTTCATAAGTACAGTAGCCAATAGATATGGTTCCTACGCGTGACCAAGAGGCCCGGCTCACGCTCAAACCCTGAGAAGCAACGGTTCCTTAATTATAAACAATTATTATAAACAATTATTCTATTCCCACGCTACTGCTCATTAAAGACTAAGCAAAGCCGTCTGTGCTCTTCCACCTGTGGCATTGGCCGAGATAGCATTACATCAAAGCAAGACTAGTGTTCATGGAAAGGAATGCATGCCAATGGGAAGATGTGCGCATGACAGGCTGAACACACTCGCTAGACTGGGGGGGGGAGAAATAATACACACACAGGAAAGAACCTTTGGCAGCTTGCTGACACTTTCCTTCACTTGACTTCATTTGTTTGACTTTTGCATATGCTAATGTCTCTACCGTATTTAATCTGTATGTAACCACAGATTCTTTGAACGCCTTTGCTTGGAGCTGTCCTTGCTTGGAGCCTTCCCTGATGCGCGTACCAGTAAAAGATCTTGAGAATGTCTGACACTTGAATATTGCCTCAGTCATTTATTGGAGGGGCAGTTTTTGTCCCTGACACCTTGATCCCTTGCCTTCCCCCTTCTGTGGACTCCCCTCTTAAAGTAGCATGGTCTAAGGTGGCTGGGGGAACTACGTGGTCCAGAGAACACTCCCAGCTTCAAGGAGTAAAATATTTATTAAAAAGAGAAGAAGGTTGCAAGCATGCACAGCACCAGATCAGCAACCAGAAGAACAAAGAAAGGTTGGTCATGATCACATCCTCTGTCCCTGGTTCTAAAACTCACTCTACTAGATGTTGAAACAGAGCAGGCAATTTCAAGCTTAGTAAATTGCAAACTGTTCTAAAGGTGTTTCATTCCCTCTGGCTCCCTGCAGCCAGCCAGACCCGGACGCATGTTCAAGATGGCCGCCGGCCTGCTGACCAGAGCTCGGCAGTCTGTCCTCTTCCAAGGACCAGCCTCAAGAGAGCCTCCCTCCTGGGAGCAGGCGCCTCCGACTCCACCCATTTTACATCACTCTCCACCAATGTTTCCTCTAAGCTGAGTTAGTGTGAGCCAGCTCACAGTTTCTTAGCCTCCGGCTCACAAATTTTTGTCTTCGCTCAGGAAGGAGGGCTCCAGAGCAAACTGATTTATGCAGCAGCCAAATCGCCCTCTCACAACTTTAGTGCCAGAAGCTCACAAATTTGAATTTTTTGCTCAAAAGACTCCACAGCTTAGAGGGAGCACTGCTCTCCACCCCTTTTGACCTGGTCTGCCCAGGCCCCAGGTGCATCCTGGGAGCCCCCCTGGAAGGCCTTCTGGGAAATCTCCAGGTGCCTCAGCGACCTTGCAAGCTGAGTTATTTGCATAAGTATGGCTGGCAATTGACTGAGCTTCCTGTCCTTCCAGAGGAGAGATGAACAAATGCCTTCTGAGTGGCGGAGGGGGAAAGGCCTTGTGTACCACTCCCACAGTGGAGAGGGAACATTGGTCAGGAATGGATGCAGACAAACCGCTAGATTCCATTCCAGATTTCCGGGTTCAAACTGTATACAGTTGGGTCGTTCTGTGTGTGTGTTCTGAGCTAATAAAGAAATCACTTGTTTTAAACACTGCCTCCATCTCAGTACATAATAGAGGCTCTGGACTGTGTGCCCTTCGCCCCCCCTCCTCTCTGAGCCACGAGGCTCACTCTGAGGCTTTGGGGCTAGTCCCTCTCTTTCGGCCTAACCTACCTTGCAGGGTCCTTGTGACGAGGAAACGGAGGAGGGGGGGCATTGTGGGTGCATTGCTCTTTGGGGAAAGGGTGGTGTAGTCATATGACCACGTGGGCCAAGGCTGCAATCTCTCGTGTGTTTGGGATTAAATCTCATGGGAGGAAAGAAAGTGGGGAAACATCGGCTGGACCAGTTCAGAGGCTTGGATTTTTTCTGAGATATGATGAAACGTATGGACAGTTCCAGGTCAAATGCCCTAAACTATAGGGGGCCTGAACTGGACTTTAGTGGCCAGGGAGGAGGTACGGATCTTTGTGTTCTAGGGTTTCCCAAATGGAGGCAGAAATGGCCTTCCATCGGCAAAAATTCTCCACTGAAACCCTTGTTTGGACGTCCCTGAGCTTTTAGATTCTTAAAGTAAAAAAGATGCTTGCATAAACAATAGAAATAACAGAGACACCATCTTTTGAGTCATCCTCCTCTCACTACACCCACAACCATCTCACCATTCTTACTATTCTATGCCCTGTTCTCACCTAACTTTTCCATACTTGAATTTCCCCACAGCTTGCTTTCTGTCAGGTCCCCACAGCAACCAACAGAGTACACACTTGCAGGAAGGTTTTACTTTATTGAAGCCATGAAGCACTTGAACAGATTCACTGTTCAGAATAACGAAATGTGCGGTGCAAGATAGGATAAAGCAGGTTCATAATTACAGTAGCCAATAGATATGGTTCCTACGCGTGACCAAGAGGCCCGGCTCACGCTCAAACCCTGAGAAGCAACGGTTCCTTAATTATAAACAATTATTATAAACAATTATTCTATTCCCACGCTACTGCTCATTAAAGACTAAGCAAAGCCGTCTGTGCTCTTCCACCTGTGGCATTGGCCGAGATAGCATTACATCAAAGCAAGACTAGTGTTCATGGAAAGGAATGCATGCCAATGGGAAGATGTGCGCATGACAGGCTGAACACACTCGCTAGACTGGGGGGGGGAGAAATAATACACACACAGGAAAGAACCTTTGGCAGCTTGCTGACACTTTCCTTCACTTGACTTCATTTGTTTGACTTTTGCATATGCTAATGTCTCTACCGTATTTAATCTGTATGTAACCACAGATTCTTTGAACGCCTTTGCTTGGAGCTGTCCTTGCTTGGAGCCTTCCCTGATGCGCGTACCAGTAAAAGATCTTGAGAATGTCTGACACTTGAATATTGCCTCAGTCATTTATTGGAGGGGCAGTTTTTGTCCCTGACACCTTGATCCCTTGCCTTCCCCCTTCTGTGGACTCCCCTCTTAAAGTAGCATGGTCTAAGGTGGCTGGGGGAACTACGTGGTCCAGAGAACACTCCCAGCTTCAAGGAGTAAAATATTTATTAAAAAGAGAAGAAGGTTGCAAGCATGCACAGCACCAGATCAGCAACCAGAAGAACAAAGAAAGGTTGGTCATGATCACATCCTCTGTCCCTGGTTCTAAAACTCACTCTACTAGATGTTGAAACAGAGCAGGCAATTTCAAGCTTAGTAAATTGCAAACTGTTCTAAAGGTGTTTCATTCCCTCTGGCTCCCTGCAGCCAGCCAGACCCGGACGCATGTTCAAGATGGCCGCCGGCCTGCTGACCAGAGCTCGGCAGTCTGTCCTCTTCCAAGGACCAGCCTCAAGAGAGCCTCCCTCCTGGGAGCAGGCGCCTCCGACTCCACCCATTTTACATCACTCTCCACCAATGTTTCCTCTAAGCTGAGTTAGTGTGAGCCAGCTCACAGTTTCTTAGCCTCCGGCTCACAAATTTTTGTCTTCGCTCAGGAAGGAGGGCTCCAGAGCAAACTGATTTATGCAGCAGCCAAATCGCCCTCTCACAACTTTAGTGCCAGAAGCTCACAAATTTGAATTTTTTGCTCAAAAGACTCCACAGCTTAGAGGGAGCACTGCTCTCCACCCCTTTTGACCTGGTCTGCCCAGGCCCCAGGTGCATCCTGGGAGCCCCCCTGGAAGGCCTTCTGGGAAATCTCCAGGTGCCTCAGCGACCTTGCAAGCTGAGTTATTTGCATAAGTATGGCTGGCAATTGACTGAGCTTCCTGTCCTTCCAGAGGAGAGATGAACAAATGCCTTCTGAGTGGCGGAGGGGGAAAGGCCTTGTGTACCACTCCCACAGTGGAGAGGGAACATTGGTCAGGAATGGATGCAGACAAACCGCTAGATTCCATTCCAGATTTCCGGGTTCAAACTGTATACAGTTGGGTCGTTCTGTGTGTGTGTTCTGAGCTAATAAAGAAATCACTTGTTTTAAACACTGCCTCCATCTCAGTACATAATAGAGGCTCTGGACTGTGTGCCCTTCGCCCCCCCTCCTCTCTGAGCCACGAGGCTCACTCTGAGGCTTTGGGGCTAGTCCCTCTCTTTCGGCCTAACCTACCTTGCAGGGTCCTTGTGACGAGGAAACGGAGGAGGGGGGGCATTGTGGGTGCATTGCTCTTTGGGGAAAGGGTGGTGTAGTCATATGACCACGTGGGCCAAGGCTGCAATCTCTCGTGTGTTTGGGATTAAATCTCATGGGAGGAAAGAAAGTGGGGAAACATCGGCTGGACCAGTTCAGAGGCTTGGATTTTTTCTGAGATATGATGAAACGTATGGACAGTTCCAGGTCAAATGCCCTAAACTATAGGGGGCCTGAACTGGACTTTAGTGGCCAGGGAGGAGGTACGGATCTTTGTGTTCTAGGGTTTCCCAAATGGAGGCAGAAATGGCCTTCCATCGGCAAAAATTCTCCACTGAAACCCTCGTTTGGACGTCCCTTTTCTGTGATTTTATAACTCTTAGGATCCTTTTGGAGAAGGTTGGAGCTTAATGAATTCTCTAATAACAGATTATACTTCTTTGGATACCAGAATAATTACAGGGGACTTTGAATGTTTTTGAGATGGACTTATTCCTGCGATGGATTGTTTCTATTGAGTATTTAGAGTGTTGTGAGTTCATATTAGAGTGTTGTGAGTTCATATTCATGTTGAAATATAGAGACTTAGACCTAGTATGTACTTTATTCAGTACAATATTTACTCATGATCTTTGAAAAATCTTTACTTGTACTAGTTGTTTCGTGCACGGTATTGTTGTCCTTTCTCCCCCCACACACACCCCGAAGCCCTGGCAAACCGGCAGGCCTTGCGGGGGCTCCCAAAGATCACCAAGGACGGAGCGGGCCCCTCTCACCACTTCAGGAAGCCCCGTCCACAGAGCTGGAGCCACCATGGAGTGTCCGGTCGGCGCCAGACAACCTGGAAACTACTATTTGTAAGGGGATGCCCACTGGGACAAAAAGAAAAAAATCCAAACTTCGAGTAGAGGCTCATGGGGTCTAAATTTGCTGAGATTCAGAGGGGAACAGGTCGTCGTGGATAGCTCAACGGAAGCGTCAACCCAGCGTGCTGCAGCGGTGAAAAAGGCTGTCTTAGGGATTCTTAGGAAAGGGGCTGAATAAAATGGCCTACATTGTAATGCCCCTGTATAGGCCTATGGTGCTGCCTCATTTGGAATACTGTGTACAGTTCTGGTCACCGTATTTCCAAAAGGGCATTGCAGAGCAGGAAAAAGGTACACAGGAAGGCGACCAAGATGGGCTTCTTGGTCTCCAGGCCACCAACCATCCTCGTTCCTCTCATCTGCACCCGCTCCGTTCTCTCCACATCCTTTTTAAAGTGAGGCCTCCAGAACCGCAAACAATACTCCAGGTGCAGACAAACCACTAGATGCAGTGTGCTATGGGACTATCACATCTTGCAATTTGGATGTTATGCCTCTGTTGATACACCCCAAGACCGCATTAGCCTTGTAGTCTCCCACCTATTGAGTACACTGGCTCTGATAATAGGACTTTTATCTTTTATTTTTGATCCAATCTGCAATCCGAACCAAACCGGCTGCTTGTTGGTATAGTTTAATGTTAGGTACTGCTAAGACTCCTCTTTTGTCTCATCATGTAATCCTTTAAATCTCATTCTTGGGGTTTAGGTTCAGACTGATCATAAACCGTTAGAAGTCAATTGGTAGTGCACCTGCTTGTTTGCAGTGAATGTCGTTACAACTTAACAGAGACATCAACTTAATGTAGTATATACCCCAGGGAGGCAAATGTATCTTGCTGCTACATTATCACGAGCCACTGTGGACCCTCCTGCAAATGATGAAGAACCTGTAGAAGGTGAGAGAGTTATACATCAATTAAGTACAATGGCTGTGCATTCCAAAGCAGTGGCTACTTTCCGGGAAGCTACTAGTTGAGATGGTCAACTGCAGATAGTCGTAGCCCTTGTAAGTCAAGGGTTGGCCGCAGTATTTGAGAGATGTTCCTCCTGAGGCAAAGCCATTTTGGTCAGTGAAAGATTTGTTACGTGGTGAAGATGGTATTCTTTATGTGGCAGAAAAAGTAGTTGTTCCTTTATCACAAAGGCGTAACATGCTTTGTGAGCTCCATGATTCACATCAAGGTATTCAGAGAACCAAAGCTAGGGCAAGGGAAGTGATGTACTGGCCAGGTATGTTGAATGATATTGAAATACTCATTGGAGATTGTTCTGCGGGTGCTCACTTTGCATCAAAAAACAGAAAGAAGAAGAAGAAGAAGGAGTCCACGCACTTAACCACTACACCACTTATGCCACATGAAATCCCTGAGTTACCATGGGGGAAAAGTGGGGATAGATATTTTTGACATGGCTCACTTCCATTTTTGCTTGCGGTAGACTTTTTTTCAAAGTATCCAGAAGTAGTAACTTTGCCTGACAAGACTGCAAGAGATAAACTTAAAGCTGTTTTTTTTTCTCATCATGGCATTCCGAAAGTGGTTGTGAGTGATAACGTGCCTTTTGCCAGTTGTGAACTTCGGCAGTTTGCCCAGGATTGGGGCTTTGAACAGTGCTTTAATAGTCCAGGGTACCTACAATCAAATGGAACGGTATAGAGAACAATTCATTCCACAAAACAGCTCATTAGAAAGGCAGAAGACGCACAGAGGGATTCATATTTGGCACTGTTGGGATATCATTGGGGTTTTTAATATATATATAAAAATTTTATTGCTTTTATTTACAACCTACCAACTACTTACTGCTTCAAGCAGTCTAATCTACGGCCTAATAAACTAAAACAGCTACAGAGTAGGCAAGGATCATTACAGGTTTACAATAAGTTTCAATGTTCACTATTAAAAGTGACTACAAAGTGATAATCTTAAGTATCGTTAAGACGAAATTCGAAATTCAAAAAACGCATTATTGCTTAATCTAAATGCATTATGCTAGATAAGACTCAGAACTTCATTTAGGCTTCTTCTTCGGAATCTGCTTCTTCTTCTTCTTGTTGGCTGGGAGTTTGGCCTTGGAATATCGTAATACACCTGTTTTGGGAATGGCGTACTCTCCAGCTCAGATGTTGATGGGCAGAATGTTCAGAAGCAACGCAATCTACGTGATCGCGATCTAATTTATTACAGCAAGAGCCCGTAAAACAGTACAGTTCTGATATAAGAAGGATTAAAACAGTAACAACATAGGAATAGTATAAAAACATTAACAAGAGAAAGTTAATAAAATTAGTAAGATAAAATAATATTAATAAGAGCATACAGTTTTTTCAGCTAAAATAAGTGTACGTTTCCTAATAGCTAAGCAACAAAACTTTGCCACAGCGTAAGTCACTGAGCTCTGGACGTCTTCTAGGAGGAATTTACGAAGGACTTCTGGCCTAAAGTCAAGATAAGACTGCATAGGGCTAAATCTAGACAGCAGGGGTAGTAGAAGATGGTTTCATTCCTCCTGATAGAATCCGCAGAACAGGAGGACATGAGTGATTGATTCGATGGCAAGGAAACAGTTTCGAGCAATATTAAGAAGCAAACTGCCAGTAACTATCAACTGTGTTAGTCGCCCTGAGCCTGCTCACAGGAAGGACGGGATACAAATTGAATAAATAAATAAACTACTGGTTTGCTAGCTTGCTATGCCCTAAGGTACCTAGTGGGGCAAGAGAAGACCTTCAGAGAGCACAAGACAGGCAAAAATATGTTTATGATAAGGCAGCAAAATCTTTAAAGCCCTTACAACAAGGAGACTCTGTATGGGAAGAGCCCTAGGAAGGGTGAGTTCCAGCTATGGTAACAGAAAAATGTGAACAGCCTCGTACGTATCGAGTGATCACCTCTGAGGGATCCGTCTATAGGTGTAATAGCTGAAGTATCAACACAGGGTGTCTGGAAGTAACGGGTCTGAGGATTTGGGTCAGGATGGGGCCACAACTGAACATTTGGACACACAAAATAGGGAACCTTGTAATAGGACTAGTGAGAATACTGAGGACACAAAACAGGATGAAGATGAAAATGTTATCAGATGAGACGTGTGTGTTGCAGGCTGAAGAAAGGCGTCCTGGATGTATAACATCTTATGGAAGATCTGGGGTTTTTTCACCAGAAAGTGATTGTATTTGATTGTATTAGTGATTGTATTTGTTTTAACCAAAATCTTGATATCTTTGTTTTTTTAAAATTTCCTTTTGTAATATCTATTTTGAGAAAGGGAGATGGCCAGTAAAGGAGCACAGCACAGCTGTATCTTGTAATGGGTGAAGCATTTATTGTCTGAGTCTGCAGAGTGGTACTACTACGTTGTTGCCAATTACTGGTGTTGGGAGCGGACGCCAAATAAACTGTGTGTTGTTCCTGCCTGAGACGACACAGAGTATTCTTCATAGCCTGGCCAGCCAGTTTGCTGTCGTGGTTAAGTGCGCGGACTCTAATCGGGGAGAACCGGGTGTGATTCCCCACTCCTCTACTTGCACCTGGCTGGATGACCTTGGGCAAGCCGTAGCTCTGATAAGAGCTGTTCTTGGAAAAGAGCCGTTTCTGTCAGAGCTCTCTCAGCCCCACCTACCTCACAGGGTGTCTGTTGTGGGGAGGGGAAGGGAAAAGAGCTTGTCAGCCGATCTGAGACTCCCTTGGGTAGGGTGGGGTATAAATCCAGTCTCTTCTCTTCTTCTACAATCATGTAATACTTTAAATCTAATTCTTGGGGTTTTCCCCATTCCATATAAATGTATTTATTTGTTTCTGCCAGTTCATCAAAGTCTTTGTATATTGATCAGTATAATCTGAAACAGAAAATTTATTTTGGCAATGCATTCATTTTTATTGCAGGGATTCTTCCTAGACATGACCATTTCAAACCATTTTGCAAACCATTTTGTATCTTTGTCCAAATGTGCGTGGGTTTGATTGAGGCTTGTCCTCCATCGCTGGAGCTATTCAGTTCCATCTGTTGGAGTCGAAGGCCGGAAGGGCGAGGAACACTCTCTGCCTCTCTGGAGGGTTGCCGTGTTAGTCTGCAGAAGCAGAGCAGAATAAGTCCAGTAGCTCCTTCAAGACCACCCAATTTTTCCAGGGTTTAAATTCTCATGAATTAAAGCTCACTTTCTCAGATAGGAATGAGAAAGAAGACACATCAGCCTTTCTCTCTGGCTCAGAAGGTGAGAGGGGGGTTGCCAAAAAGGGCCACATAGATGCAGAGATACCGTAAGATCTGATGGATCTTTGTTCTCATTTCTGCCTGACCAAATGAGCTTTGACCTGTGAAAGCTTCTTCCCTGGAAGATTTCCTTCATCTTTCAGATGCTACCTCCCCACCATTCCATTTCCTTTGGGAAGTCTTTTTCCCTTGTTAGGGTGGCGAGAATGGAGCTGGGTCCGCTTGGAAACAAACAGGGGTGCGTAGCTTTCTTTCAGTCTGCTGGGCCCTGGGTCTGAGCATTCAAAAGGTTGTGGATTCTTTGATGCTACTGAAGACGGGGATTCTGACTGAATCACTTTCCAGACTCTGAACATTCAAAACGTTACTTCCCTGTGTGGGTTCTTTTATGATATCGAAGACTGGAACTACCACTGAATCTCTTCCCACACTCTGAGCATTCAAAAGGTTTCTCACCTGTGTGGGTTCTTTGATGCTCTTGAAGACTGCCACTCTGACTGAATCTCTTTCCACACTCTGAGCATTCAAAAGGTTTTTCCCCTGTGTGGGTTCTTTTATGATATCGAAGACTGGAACTACTAATGAATCTCTTTCCACACTCTGAGCATTCAAAAGGTTTCTCCCCTGTGTGGATTCTTAGATGGGTTTGAAGACTGAAACTCTGACTGAATCTCTTTTCACACTCTGAGCATTCAAAAGGTTTCTCCCCTGTGTGGATTCTTTAGTGCTTTTGAAGAGGGTGACCCCTACTGAATCTCTTTCCACACTCGAAGCATTCAAAAGGTTTCTCCCCTGTGTGGGTTCTCGTATGCTGTTGAAGAGCGGATTTCCTAATGAATCTCTTTCCACACTCTGAGCATTCAAAAGGTTTCTCCCCTCTGTGAATTCTTTGATGCTCTTGAAGACTATCACTTCGACTAAATCTTTTCCCACACTCTGAGCATTCAAAAGGTTTCTCCCCTGTGTGGGTTCTTTGGTGCTCTTGAAGATGGCCACTCTGACTGAATCTCTTTCCACAGTCTGAGCATTCAAAAGGTCTCTCCCCTGTGTGGGTCGTTTTATGCTCTTGAAGACTGCTACTCTCTCTGAATCTTTTTCCACAGTCTGAACATTCAAAAGGTTTCTCCCCTGTGTGGGTTCTTTGGTGCACTTGAAGATGGCCACTCCGACTGAATCTCTTTCCACAGTCTGAGCATTCAAAAGGTCTCTCCCCTGTGTGGGTCATTTTGTGCTCTTGAAGACGATCACTTCGACTAAATCTTTTCCCACACTCTGAGCATTCAAAAGGTTTCTCCCCTGTGTGGGTTCTTTGGTGCACTTGAAGATTGCCACTCTGACTGAATCTCTTTCCACAGTCTGAGCATTCAAAAGGTCTCTCCCCTGTGTGGGTTCTTTGATGCTTTTGAAGACTGCCACTCAGACTGAATCTCTTTCCACAGTCTGAGCATTCCAAAGGTTTCTCCGCTGTGTGGGTCGTTTGATGCTTTTGAAGACTATCACTTCGACTAAATCTTTTCCCACACTCTGAAGATTCAGAGAGCTTCTGTGCTGCATGTATTTTTTGGTGTACAAGAAGCTGTGGTCTGTATCTGAAGCACTTTCCACAGTGACAGCATTTACATGCCTTCATTATACTGTGGTTTGGAAAACATACATTACCCTTTCCACCACTCGAGGACGTTATTCCACTCTTGGAGCAGATAAATGGCTTTACTTCTGAATGAGTGCTTTGCAGACAGCTGCTGACTGGGATTTCATGGCAGCCCCCTTCTTGGTGAGGAATGGACTGAACTGGCCTCTTCAGAGTACAGCTTCCTTCCTGCCTCTCTGGTCCATTTGTATTCTGAAAGTTTCCTTTGGCCTGTTCATTCTGGGCTTCTTCCAGTGAGAATCCCTGAAATTCCCCAACTGACTCCTCGACGTCTCCTGCTGGAATAAAGGGGGAGGTCCAATCACCACTCACACAAGGAGCCAAGCCACCAATCAGGAACTCCTGATTAACGAGTGTGCATTTTATCTCCTCAGCTGCTGGTCACAGCTTTTCCCTGGCCAGCCCTCCAGTGGAGCTTTTTCTGTATTCTGTCTATCCCTCCCCTCCCCTCCCCTACAATGTCTTCTGCGGATCTCCCCTTTCCAGCTCTTCTCTTCCCCCCCCTTCCCCCCTGTTTGCAGATTTCACTTTCAAGCTCTTCTGAGTCCGCCTCGCTTGCTTCCGTCTGTCGTCCTGCCCCACTCTTTCTTACCCGCCCATCCATTCCTCCCTCCCCTTCTCTTTGTCTCTGAGGAGCCTCCAGACCCTCTTTCTAGAGCTTGCTGCATTTATTTCCGCAACGGGCCTGAGTACTAGTATATAGATAAAGACGTTTTGCCTTTTCTGACTAATGATAACCCAAGGGTTCCAATATTTTATATACTGCCCAAAATACATAAACAAGACCGACCACCAAAAGGTAGACCGATAATTTCGGTAGCAATTCTTTCTTGGAACCTTCGTCAAAGTTTGTGGATCACTTTTCGAGCCCCTTTGTTGCCAAGAATCCTTCCTACATAAAAGATACCACAGATCTTATTTCCAAAGTGGAAGGATGGATGTTGTCAACAAACATGGTCTTTTTAACAATGGATGTCACAACACTGTACACTACAATTCCCTTAGAGGAAGCTAGAAGAGTGGCAGAGTTTTTCTTAGAACAGAGACCAGACCTGAACCCACCTACACATTTTTTACTGAACTTGTTGGAAATAGTGTTGGAGAAAAATTACTTCCGTTTTGATGAGGACTTTTACTTTCAGGTGAAAGGGATTGCAGAGGGAAGTGCAGTAGCACCCTCAATAGCCAATCTGTATATGTCCCTTTTCGAAAAGAATTACGCAAATAACTAGGTTCAGAATCCCTATTACACATCAATCAAGATGTGGTCCAGGTTTATAGACGACGTGTTTCTACTATATGAGCCTGAAGAAACAGTGAATGCCTTTTGTACGTGGTTAAACGGAGTGCATGAGAATATAAGCTTTACATGGCAATATAACAAGCAGAGTATTCCTTTTTTGGATACAGAAGTGTATAAAAAAATTGCATACAGTAGCAGTAAGGATTTTTTAAAAAATCAACACACACTGCCCATTTAAGATGAACTATTCTCAATTTTTAAGGGTTAAATGCAACAGTAAATCACAGGAAGACTTTATTAGAGACAGTATAAGCTCTCATATAAGAGAGCTAGAGATACATATAGAACTATTCTTTTACAGAAATCAGAAAGTAAAAGAAAAATAAATATTATAAATTGGGCCATTACATATACCCCATTGGCCATAAGAATCAAGAAAATTGTATACAAATACTGGCTGCTCCTTAGGGATATTCCGGGTTGTGAAACCCCACCGTTTATAGGGTATAGAAAAACAGAAAGTGTAGGGGATTCTAGAGATCAGATATAAAGAAAAATGGTATTCAGTCTAGTGCTTTACCAGTTGGATTTTTTGCCTGTAGGAATTGTAAAGTATGTCGCTTAGCACTTGAGGGAAAGAAAATAACTCTGCCTGGTAATAACATTGTTTCTTTAAATTCTTTTGCGACGTGTTCAACATCACACGTGGTATATATTTTGGTTTGTGCCTGTCAGAACATGTATGTTGGTTATACTGGACGTCCACTAAAAGTATGTATTCTGGAACACATTTCCCAGGTTAGACACAAAAATCAAGAAGCTCTGATTACTAACCATTTTTTAATAAAGGGCCATAAAGAAGATGATTTCAGATTTATTGCTCAATATGTGGGTAACCCCAGGGACAAAAACTTATTGAGATCCCTACAAAGACAGGAGAAAAAATGGATTTTTAAACTGGATCCATTGGAAACTTTTGGACCAAATACCGAATTTGATTTGGGATGCTTCCTTTGATCTACATATTACCTCTAATGGGATGTTAAATTGCAGTACTACATATCATTCCTGATATATATGTATGGGACTTTATGTGTGTGTGTTAGAATTGTATGTGCATAGCTTTAAATATGTGTGAAGAACTGGGAATGGTTTCTCTCCTCCTGTTGTCTTATAGATGCAAATGCATTTTGTAATGTTTTGTCTAAAAAGGACGTTTAGAGGGTAGCACGTAGCTGCTTTTCACATAACAAAATGATGTAAGTTAGAAAGAGAGAGGGAGCAGACAAAAAGTTGCAGAAAAAAATAAGAAAGAATGAGTTTTTCCTGTTTTAAAAAACAAACGTTTTTTGACCTCTGTTTTTGGGTGCATTCAGACTAGAAGTGGTGAAAATTGTATGTATCTTTGTATATTTTTCTAGTTTAAGGTCTCATCTGATGAAACCCTGAGTGAAACGGACTATGAGCGCTGTACCGTCTGTCAGCAAGACTTGAGACCAATTTGCTGGGTAATTCACTGGGTAATTAAAGAAGATTTATTTTTCTCTAAACAATGACCTTGTTATCTTATCACGGTTGTTTTCCGGTTGTTTTCCTTACGAAGTTCGGGGCAGGGGAGATGTCAGGACCTCAGCAAGCAAACCCCACAGTTCTAAGGGAACTCCAACAGGAATACCAGCTGTTGGGGGAGGGAGGGGAGGCCTGGAGACATTCAGCTGACCACTGGTAGGAAACGTTTGACGGGCATCTGACTCCTCCAGTAAAGTTTTTCTTAAGTAAGTGCCTCATATTTCCCTGGAATAGCTGGTATTTAAGGACAGCGCAGCCCTTAAGGGACTAAAAGAGCCACAACTGAGCTCAGCCCCAGGAAGAATTCCCAAGATCTCAGGCCCCAAAAGGCCTCCCTCCCTCCCTCCTTACCCATTATACCCAACCAAGAGCAGAAGAAATCAGCCATGGCTATTCTTTGCCCATTCCCTTGACCTAATGATGATGAAGCAGACTCACTCGCAGCCAGTTCAATCGGAAAGAAACTATTCTGTTGAGATCCTCTTGAGGAACTCTCCGGCCCTTCGTCCGTCTCCACTGCAGTCTCTCGCACATCCGTGCCTTCTTTGGGAGAGAGAGTGAGAAAAGTGGAAGAAGAGTGACCCAAGGCCTTTGCCCGTCTCCACCTCAGGCCCTGACACCCACCCTGCCTCTCCTGCTGGCCACAGCACTGGCCACAGTGGCCCCTGGACCAGCCAGGTGTGTTGGCTGCTTTCACGGCCACCTCAGCTCCTGGAGTCGTCCAGAGGGTGTTAAGTACAGGACCAGGCCCCACAATGACATGCTGGTCTTCAATACTCTGATTCACACGTAATCACAATGGCAGGAAATCACACCTTTGGAACCTAAGGAAGATCCTTACCCAGAGAGGCCACGCTCCTATAGTTCTCCAGCATGACTTCCCGGTAGAGAGCTCTCTGGTCCGGATCCAGCAGGGCCCACTCGGCCACGGTGAAATACACGGCCACCTCCTCAAAGGAAAACGGACACTGAAAGAAAAAGCAGACTTCCTCATCAGAGATCGAGCCAGGCAAGACTGCACCCAGGAAACGGGCATCCTGGGAGGGTGGAGGACGGAGAACTTGGCGGGGGGTCAAGGGCGTGGCATTCAGAGGCTCTCTTGCTCTGACAATGGAGAAACCACTGCAGTAGCAAAAGCCCCCCCTGAGAAAGGAGGGGGAACTCAGGCGGTCCCCTGCTCATCTCCCCTACCTGGACTGCAGGGGCAGCAGCCGTTTCCACTCCTCCACAAAGACGATGACTCAACACTGCCTCTTCACTGCCTGGGAGGGAGAGAACGTTGGAAGAAAGGGTCTGAGCTGAGACTTCCCATTTTCTTTGCTTGTGCATATCCTGCTTCAAGCACCCCTCTTCCCAGGGCTGTGAGACCTTGCCCTGTCTACACTCAACAAAATGTGTAACGATTTCTGAGTAAACTTGAAGGAGAGATGGAAGAGAAGCTCCAGGTTCCTATGAGCCTCGGAGTGGGGGGGAGTGTGTTTACAAACACTGCCAACACATTTCAGACGTCTGTGACACTTGAAATTTATCCTGTGAGCTCCAAAGTTCAGAGCGGTGGCAGCATCCCTGCTCGATCAGACCAAAGGTCTGGGAGCGCCATTCTCCCACTGGCCTGGCCCTCCCATGTGCCTTTGAGTTCAGGCTTCTGGGAGAAGGGGGGGCGGGGAGAGAAATGAGACAAACGATACATCACAATTACACCTGTCCAAAAGCCCTTAGCACATCTGAGAACTCGAGGGTGATATCAAGAGGGGTTCCAGAGCATCTGCTGATGCTCTGATGTCACGTCTAGATGAGACATCACTGTGACATCACATCCACCCCTGGCCCCACCTCCAAAGCTCCCAGGGGTGAATCTCTCTGTTGGGTGTTACAAGTTAAAATTACACTCAGTGTATCTGGGGTTAAATGTTTGTTTTGTGTTGTCACAGGAAGTCACATGTGTTTCATTTAGCCAATGCTTGTTAGATGCTAGAAGCCCGGGAAAATTCTCCCTGATCTAGGAGTTTGATTGGAAGTAAAGTGTTTTAGCATTTTATGGCTCCTCTTCCCATCCTTGTTTGCTGTTCTGAAGAAGAAGTAAGAGAAGCCATTACTAGCTCTTCTAGTCTTGTCCTTTGTAGTGTAGGGATATAGCCGATTAGCTCTGTTGTTATTTTCATCCCAGTTACCCTTCCCCATGCTAGAATGTAGTAAAACTTTTCTATTTTAAACACACATGGACTCTGAGTCTTGATTATTTTACTCTGGCACTGCTAAGCTATTTAATCTCTGCTGAATTACAATTTTTAAAACCCCAACAGTCCAACACTCTCTAATGGAAATATGTAAAATAGGATTTTGGGGGTACTTTTAATAGGTGTGTGTGTGCACCTGGAAGTCATGGCGACCTCTGGTGAGTGACCCCTACTGGGGGCCTGGAGGACATTCAGAGAGGTGGCTGAATAAAGCCTGCCCCCGCATCCCGCCTCCGGTATTGCAAGGAGGTCTCCCATCCAAGTACTTGCCAGAGTTGACCCTCCCTTAGCTTCCAAGATCTGACTTGTCAGGGCATGAGATAGGAGTATTTTAGTCAACATGTGGAATTCATTCCTGCAGGAAGTAGTGGTGGCTACAGAGGATTGGATAAACATCTGGAACAGAGGTCCATGAGTGGCTATTAGCCACAAGGTATAGATGGAACTTTATGTGGGGCAACAGCGGGAGGGGTTTAGCAGTTCTGGCCCTGCTGGTTGGCCTCTTGATGGCTACCTGGATGTGGGCCACTGTGCGGCACAGAGTCTTGGATGTGTTCCGATGAGAAGGGAACTGCCCTCCATGAACCTGTATGATTCCCCCTTCAAGTGAGGGGCCACCATTACATTCCATGGCACTGAGTCTCAGCAGTCCACTCTGTGTGGTGTGCAGAAATATCTCTTTTTGCTCCTATCTTGAACCTTCTGTCCAACAACTTCACAGTGTGCCCAAATCTGGGCACAAGGCACCCTTACCACGGGAGAGGGCATCTTGTGAACGCTCCTGGGCCTGCGCCTCCTGCTCTTTCCCCAAAAGAGGTCCTTCCTCCTCAGAGAACTTCACTTCCATCTTCACAGACGGTTCCCACATCTGAAACGGCAGGAAGGGATACAGGTAAGAGGAGGAATGTGAAAGACCGAGGAGACGGATCTTGCCCCTGCCCATCCTCACCCCTGCATCGATCCACTGAGCTGCTTCAAGCACAGCGGCAAGAATCAGCGTTGTGGGTTTCTATCAGCCCCAGTGAAGTGTCTGGAGGGACACATATCGGGCAGGGAGGCCTGAGGCTAAGGTCAAAGGTCACAGCTAGAATGGACAGCATGAAGCTCCCTCACCTGCTCTGCCTGCCGCATATCCTCTGCCCGACTCAGGAGGAAGCCCTCAGCCAGGGACACCGCCTGGGAACTGGTCTCCGGCCCACATCCTCTGACCCAGCCCTGCATTTCCTCGGGCAGGACGGCCAGGAACTGCTCCAGGATCACCAGGTCCAGGATCTGCTTCTTGGAGTGCCTCTCCGGCTCCAGCCAGCGCTTGCAAAGTCCGTGGAGCTGGCTGCAAACCTCTCGGGGCCCAGCAGCCTCCTGGTAGCAGAACTTCCATAAATGCTGGCAATGTTCCTCTGAGATCCCCATCTCTTGAGGCAGGACCTCTGGCACCGCTCTCTCCCAGAGCTCAACACCACTCCCCGCCTGGATGGGAGGGGGGTCTTTCCTTGCTGTCTTGCCAGTTCCTGGTCCTTCTGGGTCCTGCTCCTCCATATCCTTCCCCTTCTCTTGGGCCGCCTCTGACTGCAAAAAGATGCCTCCACTTACTTGGTATGAAGAAGAAGAGGGGAATATATCAAAAAGGCAGAAAGGAACCTAAAGCAGATGGAGCAATATCACCGACCCTGGTCAAGAAGACACACCCTGGATTGCCCTCGGATCGGAAGGGGCGTCCTTGTCGTGGTTTGAGGATCAGGGTTCATGTACTTGTGCTACATTAACTATCGTAGAGTGGTATGAACTATTGTAGACATCTCGTAAGGAGGTCCACCATCGTCTCCAATTCCTGAAGGAATACATCCAGGAGTTCTTAAGGATGTGAAATACTTGACCCACTAACTCATAGATGTAACCTATAATGAAATTTGGCTGCTGTACCTCAAGACCGGAGAGTACCAAGTGTTGCAGCAGTTTTTAAATATGGATCCAGAGGGAAAACAGGAAATTACAGGCCAGTCAGCCTCACATCTGTCCCAGGCATATTAGTAGAATCTGTAATCAAAGACAGAATCAATGGTTAGACACATCGAAGGACAAAGCCTGTTGAGAGAAAACCAGCATGGCTTCTGCACAGGGATGTCCTGCCACAACAGCGACTGGACAAAGAGACATTCTTCTCCCTCTCCCAACGTATACTAGAACTTGAGGACATCCAATGAAGCTGGTGGGCAGTAGATTCAGGAGAGACAAAATTAAATGCTTCTGTACACGGAGAGTGTTTAAAATGTGGAGTTCGCTGCCGGAGGATGTAGTCATGGCCACAGGAATAAACAGCTTTCAAAGGGGACTAGATAAATTCATGGAGAGCTACCAGCCCTGGTGACTGAGGGGAACCTCCACATTCGTAGTGCCTAGTGCCAGGAGGCAACATCAGGGGATTCAGGGCCCTCCAGAGAACTGGTTTGGCCACTGTGGAAGACAGGAGGATGGACTAGTTGAACTATTGGTCCGATCCAGCAGGGTTCTTCTGATGTTCTTACCACAGGGGTCCTGTCGCTGAGGCCACGATCCTCATAGTGATGAGTTCCCAGGTGCCCTTTGTCCCTCCTGGCCTTCTGGATGTGGGCAAGCTGGTATTCGGGGGAGGGGCATGGCTCTCTGCCTGTGGGGGGGGGAGTTGCCGGGTGCTGTGGACTCGTGGGCACTGGTGGGGTTTCCATAAATACCAGGGGCTTTGCCAGCCTCTCTGCTTCCCGACAACTGGTTTTTTAAAATGAAAAATCCCCTCTCCTCTGCTGGGGGGCCTGGATACCCGCTAGCAGCCCTGGTCCCACTCTGGCACCGCATCAGGGTCTTAGGATGGGGCTGTGGTTCATTCCCACTCAGGTAGGAGTTACCCCCCACACACACACACACACCCATGGAATGACCTTTTTCACTTGCAGACCAAATTCAGGCTCTTCGCCTCCCCCCGCAGAACTGAAATCTCAAGCCGCAGAACTCCAGTCTCTCATACACTTTCCCTTGCACTTAAAGACACTGATGATCCCCCCACCCCACCCCCAGGGACAGAGCGGGGCGAAACCGATGCCTTTATACGGTTGCCAGCCTCCAGGTGGGGCCCGGAGACCTCCCAGGAACTTAACTGATCGTCGAGTACAGAGAAAATGCCTGCTTGGAGGGGGGACGGGGCTCTGTGGTCTCCCCCCCCGCCGCCCCCTGGATCCACACACCCAGTTGGGCAGGAATTCGCCATCGCGGACTGGGCGAGCCTCCGACTTGATGGCGGCAGCAGGATCCTTGCTGCAGAATTAAAACAACCGGCAATTGCAAGCATAAGCAATTGCCGCTCATTTTAATTCTGCAATTACGACAGCTAGATTGTTATTAGCCAGTAAATGGAAACAAGAAGATTTACCCTCCAGAAAAGAAGTAATTGACCAAAGGTTATCAGTGGTTGAAATGGATAAATTAAGTTTGACATTGAAAGGCAATAGTAAAGAGACTTTTGAAAAAAGATGGAAAAGATTCTATGTATGGCTAGATAATGAATTATACGAATGACTCACAAGCATGATAAATGTAACTCGCAGATATAATGTATGCTGAAAAACTTTAAATAAACTTTGGGGGGGGGGGGAAACCACCGGCAATTGGACGCCAGTTCCAGGGACTGAACTTCCTGGTGCTTCAACGACACCGGTTCTTCCCCCCCGTCCACGAGGCTTTTCCCTGCTGCTGCTGCTGCGCCTCTGAAGCGCTTCCTCTTTTCGGCCCTTTAGAGGCGTCTCTTCCACCCCCCCACCCCCCTCCAGGAAGCCGCGTCTTCCCTTTAACCCCCGCGGTGCTGGACACACGAACGAAAAAGCTCCCCGCCCTCTTCCCCGCTCTCGGACCCAGGAGGGCGGACCGGTCTCCAGCCCTGCTGCCTCCAGCGACGCCCTCTCTGCGGCTCTGTGGGGCTCCTCGGGAGTCATCCTGCCCTAAGCCGCCCTCCCGGAGTCCCCGCCCCCCGCATTGCTTATTGACTCTCCCCTCTCTTGGATGTGGATGGTCCTGACCAGTGTTCCCTCTAAGCTGAGTTCGTGTGAGCAAGCTCACAGTTTTTTAGCCTCCAGCTCACACATTTTTGTCTTGGCTCAGGAAGGATGGGGCTCCAGAGCCCACTAATTTATGCACCAGCCAAATTGTTCGCTCACAGTTTCAATGCCAGGAGCTCACAAAATAGAATTTTTGCTCACAAGACTCCGTAGCTTAGTCACAACCAATGCTCCCTCTAAGCAATGTTCCCTCTAAGCTGTGGAGTCCTGTGAGCAAAAATTCTACTTTGTGAGCTACCGGCATTAAAGTTGTGAGCAGGTGAATTGGCTACTGAATAACTTCGTTTGCTCTGGAGCCATCCTTCCTGGGCTAAGACAAAAATGTGTGAGCTGGAGGCTAAAAAACTGTGAGCTAGCTCACACTAACTCAGCTTAGAGGGAACACTGCCTCTAAGCTGCTGAAAAGTACTCAGAACCGTTGAGTGATTTCAGCAGAGTACTTTTATTAAAGACAAAAAAGACTGCCGGCTCGCAGGCCGGTATATATGCCCAGAAAACCCACCACCAAAACACACCCCCAACTCTGCTATTGGCTATTTACAGTGGCCGAGAGTCGCATAGGCTCTCGGCCGCGGACCTGGCCCTCTGATAGGTGCGGGCTAGGATCCGCTTGGCTATTGTTCTCTGTGGAGCGAAGCTTTGCTGTTCGGCATGACCACATGGCCCAACGGTCGCGCACGTGGCCATGGCGGAGTACATTACAGCTGCGGAGTTTGGTGAGCAAAAATTCAACATTGTGAGCTACTGGCATTTAAAGTTGTGAGCCAGCAATTTGGCTACTGCATAAATTTAGTTTGCTCTGGAGCCATCCTTCCTGAGCGAAGACAAGAATGTGTGAGCTGGAGGCTAAGAACCTGCGAGCTGGCTCACACTAACTCAGCTTAGAGGGAACACTGGTCACAAGCTCCACAGACTCTCAGTATCCTAAAATCAACAACCTGATTGGCTGCTGTTGTGGAACGGACCAATCAAGAAAGACTATGACTTTCGGCAGGAACAAACCCCATTGGTCTTAAGTGCTCACTCATGATTCGACCTTAGTGTTCTAGGGGTGTGGTTTCACTAGTTCCAAATGGGAAATAAATTGGGATTGTGGTGAGTGTTGGTTCTTGTGTTCTGAGCTGAATAAAGAGATCACTTTTGAGAAAAGCTGCCTCGAGCTCAGTATATAATACAGAGAAAGCCACAAAGAAAGAATTTCAAACTTCAAGGTAGGATCTCCTAGAAGTGTAACCATCTCCAGACTACAGAGATCGATTCTCCTAGAGAAAGTGGCAGCTTTGGTGAGTGGACTCCCCCTGGCATGATAACCCACAGAGGGCCTCCCCCTTCTGAAAACCCAGGCCCCACCCCCAAATTTCCAGGAATTTCCCAACCTGGAGTTGGCAACCCTACACAAAAATCAGAGGCCTCCTGAGTTCTTTCCCGCATCCCTCCCGGAGGGGGGTGGGGGATCCTCCCGTGACCTGTGCACAGCGGCTGTTTCAACGCCACCCCAAAAAAAGGTCCAGTCCGGGGTATTTGGAAATGATGCTGTTCCACTGCCTGTGAGGAAGACAGAAGGTGAGAATCCACAAACACAAGACTTCCCAAAGCGCATAAAGGAAGCACAAAGCCTCAAGTTGAAATCACCCTCTTCTCTCTCCTTTGCTCCCTGTATTGTGTGGGGCTGGAAAAGGCCATCAAGTCGCAGCTGCCCCGTAGCCACCCCAGAGTTTTCAAGACTAGAGATGTTCAGAGGTGATCAAAATTGGAAGGTATTTTCTTTATACTGAACTAGGAAAAAGGCCCATTGTGGAAATAAATTCAACGACCTCTAGAAAGAGGCTCTGGGCGGGTGCCCCGGCCTTGGACACTCAGTGTCAATTTGCTGTGGCGACCTCAGCAGGGTATAATGACACTGAGTCCACCATTTTCTCCAGAGGAACTGATCTCTGCTACCGGGGGGGGAGTTTGAGGTGTGGAATGGAGTGAAGTCCAATCAGCTTCCATATGCAAAAGACCAGGTTGTCGCAGCAGTTGTGGTGTGGGCGGGACCCGGGCTTTGCCTTCTGATTGGTGGTGATATATGCTGAGGAGCAGTGCCATCAGCCATACACTAAGGGAGTGCATTTTAGAATTAGAACTTTGGCACCCACTATTCAATTATATATAAGGAGAGACTAGGAAAAAGGCCCATTGTGGAAATAAATTCAACGACCTCTAGAAAGAGGCTCTGGGCGAATGCCCCGGCCTTGGACACTCAGTGTCAATTTGCTGTGGCGACCTCAGCAGGGTATAATGACACTGAGTCCACCATTTTCTCCAGAGGAACTGATCTCTGCTACCTAAAGAACAGTTGTAATATTGAGTGATCTCCAGCCCTCACCTGGAGATTGGCAACGATGGTTCCTCAGAAGGGAATAGTTGGTTTGGAGGGTGGAGTCTATGGCTTTGTACCTGTCCGAGGTTCCACGCCTCCTGAAGCATCACCCTCTCCAGGATCCATCCCTCACATCTCCAGGAATTTCCCACCTGGAGTTGGCAACCAACTCCAGCCAATCATCAGCCTTACCAGCCAATCATCAACCTACCTTTATTTTCCCCTCACTCTTCAGCTTTCCACCCCCCACACACCTGCAGCCTCTCCCGTGCTCTGACGCCCTGACTGCTACGTCACATTGGCTGTCATACGGGGGCCACCTCAGCAGCATATAAGGATATAGAGCCCACCATTTTCTCCAGGGGAACTGATCTCTGCCACCTGGAAAGCAGTTGTAATTCTGAGTGATCTCCAGCCCTCACCTGGAGATTGGACACATTTTACCTCAGAACAGCAAAACTGTTTAGAATGTTAGAGGCAAAAGCCAATCAAGTCGCATATGCAAACGACCTCTGTGTTCCAAGGCATGCTTTTTATGTTCAGTTAATTCATATTTAAATTGTTATTGAAATATTATTTTCTTCCTTAACAGCACTCATATTTTGGTCCAATAATCTACTTGCATGTTGTCTTTTGATTGTAATAGGAGCCTATTTGTACCTTAGAATCATGGAATGATAGCGTTGGAAGGGACCTCCAAGATCATCTAGTCCCCCCGTGACCCCTCTGAAGAAGGCCCAAATCGGTCAAAACACTGTACGTCACTATTGTTTTCTCCCCCCCCACACTTTTTATTTAAAAGTTTTACATATTTGTGCCTTTACATATAATAAACCATATATACTTTCAAGTCTATTTTATCTGAGTTTCACTTATCCATTTGTAAACTCTTGCCCACCTTTTTTTATGAATACAATCCTCTTTCCCCATTAATATCAATGTTAGTTTATCCATTTGAATCACTTCTAACAGTTTAGTCTTTATCTCCTCTCTTGGTGGGGTCTTTTCCAACTTCCAGTACTTTGCCAACAGAATCCTTGCGGAGGTTAAAACATATATCATTAAATAAACATCTTTTTTCTTAAATTTATCTGGGATTATATTTAACAATGCCATTTCAGCTGTTAAAGTGATAGTTACCTCCATTATTTCTGATATTATTTTTTGCACTTTTAACCAGTAAGATCTAACACAATCACAACACCACCACATGTGAAAGAAGGTTCCCAGAATCCCACCTTACTATTACATTTCTAGCAGATGTTAGGGACAATTTTATAACATTTAGCTAATCTATCCGGTGTCCAATACCACCTATGAAACATTTTGAGAATATTTTCTTTATAGCTTATGTATCTTATATATCTTACTGTTCTCCACATATTTATCCATTTGTCTAGTTCGATAGAATATCCTAAGTCCCTCATCCAGGAAATCATCGTAGTTTTAATTGTTTCTTCATGCATATATTCCTCTAAAAGAAATTTATAGAACTTCTGAATCGATTTATCGCTAGAAGAAAGCCAAATCATATCCAGTTGGGTTTTGGAGGAATGAAATCCTACAACTTTATCTTTAGTATATCTAGATTGTAGTTGCAGCATTTCCCACCAGGTAAAATTTAGATTTAGAGTAGTAAATAATACATCCTTTGATTTCAATTTCTTTTCTTTTACATCATTCCATATTTGTATAAGGGTTCCCCTTATCATATGTTGTTTAAAGTTTGAGTGTATTTTATCCTTCCCATACCAGATGTAGACATGCCAGCCCATGCTTAAATCAAGGCCCTCTAGATTTAAGAGTCTTAGATTTATCAAAGTTATCCATTCTTTTATCCAATCTAGTGCGGCAGCCTGATAGTATAAATAGCAGTTCAGTACTCCAAATCCCCCCCTTTCCTTCCTATCTTGAAGTATTTTCCATTTTATTCTGGCTCTTTTCGGATGCCAAATAAATTGTCTGGTTATTTTATCTAGTTTTTTAAATATTTTCTGTCACTTTAATATAGGGATGTTTTGTGCCAAAAATAGAAATCTTGGTAGAATATTCATTTTCAATGTAGCAATTCTACCCATTATGGATAATTGAAGGTCTTTCCATTTTGATAAATCTTTTCTAAGCTCTTCAAGTTTATTATAGTTGTTTTCAATTAATGCACTGTTTCTATTGGATAATATTATTCCCACTTAACTTTTTTGACTTTTTCCACCTCTGAAATATTTTTAATTTCCTGGTTTACACTTGTGGAACAGTTTTTTGTTATTATTTTCATTTTTTTTTAGGTTGACTTTCAAGCCTGCCACGGCTCCGTAGTCCTCTGTTAATTTTACTAATGGCGGTAAGGATAATGTTGGGTTCTCCAATACAAACACTAGATCGTCCGCAAATGCAAGTAGTTTGAATTCTTCGCCTCGTATTTTAAGTCCTTGTACCGCCGTTTTTTCTCTTATTGCATCATTTAATGTTTCTAGTGCAAATATATAAAGCAGTGGTGACAAAGGACAACCTTGTCTTACTCCCTTCTGGATCTCAATGTTTTGTGAAAGCTCTCCGTTTATCACAATTCTTGCGTGTTGTGTCTCATATATAGCTGTAATCATTGTTAAAAAATTCTGCCCGCAATCCCAAATTGGTGTGAATATTTCGGCTCTCATGGAGCACCGAGACTCTCCCACTTATTATGTGACATCCCGCCGGGAGATTTCCCCCGCGCGCTCTCGGATTTCATTTGTTTAGCCATTTGCCTCATCCTGGTATAAGAAGGGATGGTCTCGCCTTAATGTCATTCTTAACAATAACCTTGTGGACATGGTGACAGACCTGTAGTCTAATAAAGCATAACGCTTCTTAGGAAACGTGTGTGGAGATTTACTTGCTCTTGAACCTGACACATTAACGCCATTTGTTTTTCTGGATAGATTTCAAAATATTCGATCACATTTATAATAATCCGAACATTATTTTTGATTTGGCGTCTAGGTAAAAAGCCTGCCTGATCTTGGTGTATTGTCTTCATTAAAACTTTCTCTTGGACATATGTAACTTTTCACTATATGAGGCTTGTGTTGCGCCGTGATATGCTTTTAATGCCTTTGTAATAAATACATGTATTTTTATGTACAATTAGTTCATATTTAATTTTAGCTTTTGTTCCTGCGTTTGCTTTCACACGGTAGCCAACCACTTCCTTTGCATGGCCAATAACTGGGCAGAGAGGCCGAGACCTTCCCCTGAGGTTGACTCCTGGCTCTGGGATTCAGAGGATCAGTGCCTCTGCATGTGGAGGTTCCCCTCATTCAACAGGGCCAGTAGCCATTGACAGGTTTCTCCATGAATCCATCTAATCCTCTTTCAAATCTGTCTAAGCCTAGGGCCGTCACTATATCCTCTGCACCCTCGAAGCCCCCCCCCCGAAGCCCTTCTGGGAAATCTCCAGGAGTCACCTGGAGATTCCGAACACCAAATGCCTCAGCGACCTTGCAATCCGAGTTATTTGCCTAAGTATGGCTGGCAATTGACCGAGCTTCCTGCCCTTCCAGAGAGGAGAGACGAACAAATGCCTTCCGAAACTCAGAGTGGTGTGGGGGGGGGGAGGCCTTGTGTCCCAGTCCCACAGCGGAGAGGGAACATTGGCCAGGAATGGATGCAGACAACCCGCTAGATTCCGTTCCAGGAGCACCACAGAAACCAGCCAGGATTCCGGGGTATCAGCTTTCCAGAGTCAAAGCTCCCTTGGACATCCCCCGGAAATCGTGCTGGTCTCTTGGGCGTTGGGTTCCCAGCTCCAGACTGGGAAATAACTGGGGGGTTGGGGGGTGGAGCCTGAGGAGGGCGGGGCTTCGGGCCTAATGCCATAGAGTCCGACTTCCAAAGGGCCGTTTCCCCCAGGAGAACTGACCTCTGCCACCTGGAGTTCAGTTGCCATAGCAGGAGACCTCCAGCCGCCACCTGGAGGTTGGCAAGCCTACTAAGGTACAGCTAGACTCAAAACTAGCTCTCCTGACCCACGAGGGTCAGTGGAAGGGCACATCTCGTGAGCACAGTGGTAGCAAAGAGCCCAGTGGGGCTTGTTCTCTGTAAGCGTCCCCAAGTGAGGCTGTGTTTAAAAGGGTCACTTTAGCCTGCCCCTCCTGAAAGCCGCCTTTCAGTGTGTTGATTATTGGGCGTTAGCACACCAGGCCCATTTGGCTGACACCATTACTGCATGCAGAGCGACAATCTGGCACATGCTCAGGAGCTGCGTCAAAAGCATTGACTGGGAGTGACGCTTTCAGCGAAGGGGTGTTTGTGTGTGTCTGTCTATGCTTAATGCCCAGTAAGTTATTCTGTGGACAGCCTTAATCCGGCTGCTGCTTAAAGACTGCCAGTCATTACAGGTTTACAATAAGTCTCAATGTTCCCTATTAAAAGTTACTACAAAGTGATAATCTTAAGTATCGCTAAGACGAAATTCAAAATTCAAAAAACGCTTTATTGCTTAATCTCAACGCATTATGCTAGATAAGACTCAGAACTTCATTTAGGCTTCTTCTTCGGAATCTGCTTCTTCTTCTTCTTGTTGGCTGGGAGTCTGGCCTTGGAATATCGTAATACACCTGTTATGGGAATGGCGTACTCTCCAGCTCAGATGTTGATGGGCAGAATGTTAAGAAGCAACGCGATCTACGTGATCGCGATCTAATTTATTATAGCAAGAGCCAGTAAAACAGTACAATTCTGATATAAGAAGGATTAAAACAGTAACCACATAGGAATAGTATAAAAACATTAACAATAGAAAGTTAATAAAATTAGTAAGATAAAATAATATTAATAAGAGCATACAGTTTTTTCAGCTAAAATAAATTTACGTTTCCTAATAGCTAAGCAACAAAATTTTGCCACAGTGTAAGTCACTGAGCTCTGGACGTCTTCTAGGAGGAATTTACGAAGGACTTCTGGCCTAAAGTCAAGATAAGACTGCATAGGGCTAAATCTAGACAGCAGGGGTAGTATAAGATGGTCTCATTCCTCCTGATAGAATCTGCAGAACAAGAGGACATGAGTAACTGATTCGATAGCAAGGAAACAGTTCCGAGCAATATTAAGAAGCAAACTGCCAGTAACTATCAACTGTGTTAGTCGCCCTGAGCCTCCTCACAGGAAGGACGGGGTACAAATTGAATAAATAAATAAACTACTGGTTCGCTAGGCCCTAAGGTACCTAGTGGGGCAAGATAAGACGTTCAGAGAGCACAAGACAGGCAAAAATATGTTTATGATCAGGCAGCAAAACCTTTAAAGCCCTTACAACAAGGAGACTCAGTAGGGGTAGAGTCCAAGGAAGGGTGAGTTCCAGCTATGGTAACAGAAACATGTGAACAGCCTCGTACATATCGAGTGATCACCTCTGAGGGATCCGTCTATAGGCGTAATAGACGCAAGCTGAAGTATCAACACAGGGTGTCTGGAAGTAACGGGTCTGAGTATTTGGGTCAGGATGGGACCACAACCGAACATTTCGACACACAAAATAGGGGACCTTGTAATAGGACTAATGAGAATACTGAGGACTCCAAGCAGGATGAAGATGAAAATGTTATCAGATGAGACGTGTGTGTTGCAGGCTGAAGAAAGGCGTCCTAGATGTGTAACATCTTATGGAAGATCTGGGTTTTTTCCAGAGTGGTACTACTACGTTGTTGCCTATTACTGGTGTTGAGAGCGGACGCCAAATAAACTGTGTGTTGTTCCTGCCTGAGACGACACAGAGTATTCTTCATAGCCTGGCCAGCCAGTTTGGTGTCGTCGTTAAGTGCACAGACTCTAATCAGGGAGAACCGGGTTTGATTCCCCACTCCTCCACTTGCACCTAGCTGGATGACCTTGGGCAAGCCATAGTTCTATCAGAGCTGTTCTTGAAAAAGAGCAGTTCCTGTCAAAGCTCTCTCAGCCCCACCTACCTCACAGGGTGTCTGTTGTGGGGAGGGGAAAAGAGCTTGTCAGCCGATCTGAGACTCCCTTGGGTAGGGAAGGGCGGAGAATAAATCCAATCTCTTCTCTTCTTCTACAATCATGTAATACTTAAAATCTAATTCTTGGGGTTTTCCCCATTCCATATAAATGTATTTATTTGTTTCTGCCACTTCATCAAAGTCTTTGTATATTGATCAGTATAATCTGAAACAGAAAATTTATTTTGGCAGTACATTCATTTTTATACAGTGATTCTTCCTAGACATGACCATTTCAGTTCAGACCATCTTTCCAAACCATTTTGTATCTTCATCCAAATGCGCATGGGTTTGATTGAGGCTTTTCCTCTATTAATGGAGCTTTTCAGGTTTATCTGTTGGAATCTGAAGGCTGGAAAGGCGAGGCACGCTTTCTGCCTCTCTGGAGGGTTGCCATGTTAGTCTGTAGAAGCAGAGCAGAATAAGTCCAGTAGCTCCTTCAAGACCACCCAAATTTTCCAGGGTTTTAAATTCACGTGAATTAAAGCTCACTTTCTCAGATAGGAATGAGAACAAAGACACACCAACCCTTCTCTCCGGCTCAGAAGGTGAGAGGGGGGCTGCCAAAAAGGGCCATGTAGATGCAGAGATACCGTAAGATCTGATGGATCTTTGTTCTCATTTCTGCCTGACCAAATGAGCTTTGACCTATGAAAGCGTAGACTCTGGGAAATTCCCTTCGTTTTTCAGACACTACCTTTCCACCTTTCCATTTCTCTCGGGAAGTCTTTTTCCCTTGTTAGGGTGGCGAGAATGGAGCTGGTTCCGCTTGGGAGCAAACAAGGGTGCGTAGTTTTCTTTCACTCTGCTGGGCCCTGGGTCTGAGCATTCAAAGGGTTGTGGATTCTTTGATGCTTCTGAAGACGGGGATTCTGACTGAATCACTTTCCAGACTCTGAACATATAAAACGTTACTTCCCTGTGTGGGTTCTTTGATGGTTTTGAAGCCTGGAATTACTACTTAATCTCTTTCCACACTCTGAGCATTCAAAAGGTTTCTTGCCTATGTGGGTTCTTTGATGGATTTGAAGACTGAAACTCTGACTGAATCTCTTTCCACACTCGGAGCATTCAAAAGGTTTCTCCCCTGTGTGGGTTCTTTGGTGCTTTTGAAGAGGGTGACCCCTACTGAATCTTTTTCCACACTCAAAGCATTCAAAAGGTTTCTCTCCTGTGTGGGTTTTCGTATGCTGTTGAAGAGCGGAACTCAGATTAAATCTCTTTCCACACTCTGAGCATTCAAAAGGTTTCTCCCCTGTGTGGGTTGTTCGGTGCACTTGAAGATGGCTACTCCGACTAAATCTCTTTCCACACTCTGAGCATTCAAAAGGTTTCTCCCCTCTGTGAATTCTTTGATGCTCTTGAAGACTATCACTTCGACTAAATCTTTTCCCACACTCTGAGCATTCAAAAGGTTTTTCCCCTGTGTGTATTCTTTGGTGCTTTTGAAGATGGCCACTCTGACTGAATCTCTTTCCACACTCTGAGCATTCAAAAGGTCTCTCCCCGGTGTGGGTTCTTTGGTGCTGTTGAAGAGTGCTACTCTCTCTGAATCTCTTTCCACAGTCTGAACATTCAAAAGGCTTCTCTGCTGTGTGGGTCGTTTGATGATTTTGAAGACTGCCACTCTGACTGAATCTCTTTCCACTATCTGAGCATTCAGAGAGCTTCTGTTCAGCATGTATTTTTTGGTGTACAAGAAGCTGTAGTCTGTATCTGAAGCACTTTCCACAGTGAGAGCATTTACATGCCTTCATTATACTGTGGTCTGGAAAACATACATTACCCTTTCTACCACTGGAGGACGTTATTCCACTCTTGGAGCCTGAATGAGTGCTTTGCAGACGGCTGCTAACTGGGATTTCATGGCAGCCCCCTTCTTGGTGAGGAATGGACTGAACCCGCCTCTTCAGAGTACGGCTTCCTTCCTGCCTCTCTGGTCCATATGTATTCCGAAAGTTTCCTTTGGCATGTTCATTCTGGGCTTCTTCCAGTGAGAATCCCTGAAACTCCCCAACTGACTCCTCAACGTCTCCTGCTGGAATAAAGGGGGAGGTCCAATCACCACTCACACAAGGAACTCCTGATTAATGAGTGTGCATTTTATCTCCTCAGCTGCTGGTCACAGCTTTTCCCTGGCCAGCCCTCCAGTGGAGCTTTTTCTGTATTCTGTCTATCCCTCCCCTCCCTTCCCCTACAGTGTCTTCTGCGGATCTCCCCTTTCCAGCTCTTCTCTCCCCCCCCCTTCCCCCCTGTTTGCAGATTTCACTTTCAAGCTCTTCTGAGTCCGCCTCGCTTGCTTCCGTCTGTCGTCCTGCCCCACTCTTTCTTACCCGCCCATCCATTCCTCCCTCCCCTTCTCTTTGTCTCTGAGGAGCCTCCAGACCCTCTTTCTAGAGCTTGCTGCATTTATTTCCGCAACGGGCCTGAGTACTAGTATATAGATAAAGACGTTTTGCCTTTTCTGACTAATGATAACCCAAGGGTTCCAATATTTTATATACTGCCCAAAATACATAAACAAGACCGACCACCAAAAGGTAGACCGATAATTTTGGGTAGCAATTCTTTGTTGGAACCTTTGTCAAAGTTTGTGGATCACTTTTCGAGCCCCTTTGTTGCCAAGAATCCTTCCTGCATAAAAGATACCACACATTTTATTTCCAAAGTAGAAGGATGGATGTCTTCAACAAACACGGTCTTTTTAACAATGGATGTCACATCACTGTGCACTACTATTCCCTTAGAGGAAGCTAGAAGAGTGGCAGGGGTTTTCTTAGAACAGAGACCAGACCTGAACCCACCTACACATTTTTTACTGAACTACTTGGAAATAGTGTTGGAGAAAAATTACTTCCGTTTTGATGAGGACTTTTACTTTCAGGTGAAAGGGGTTGCAGAGGTAAGTGCAGTAGCACCCTCAATAGCCAATCTGTATATGGCCCTTTTGGAAAAGAATTATGTAAATAACGAGGTTCAGAATCCCTATTACACACCAATCAAGATGGGGTGGTACAGGTTTATAGATGACGTGTTTCTACTGTATGAGTCTGAAGAAACAGTGAATGCCTTTTGTACGTGGTTAAATGGAGTGGATGAAAATATAATCTTTTCATGGCAATATAACAAGCAGAGTATTCCTTTTTTGGATACAGAAGTGTATAAAAATCTATGACTACAGTAGCAGTAAGGATTTTTTTTAAAATCAACAGACAGGAACACTTACTTGCACTGTAAGTCTTTTCACACTGCCCATTTAAGATGAAATATTCCCAATTTTTAAGGGTTAAATGCAACAGTACATCACAGGCAGACTTTATTAGAGACAGTAAAAATTTGGCAGATCAGTTTTTGGCAAGAGGTCATCCATGGGATGTAGTGGAACAATCATATAAGAGAGCTAGAGATACATATAGAACTATTGTTTTACAGAAATCAGAAAATAAAAGAAAAAGAAATATTATAAATTGGGCCATAAGAATCAAGAAAATTGTATACAAATACTGGCTCCTCCTTAGGGATATTCCAAGTTGTGAAACCCCATTGTTTATAGGGTATAGAAAAAGAGGATTATAGAGATCAGATATAAAGAAAAATGGTATTCAGTCTAGTGCTTTACCAGCTGGATTTCTTGTCTGTAGGAATTGTAAAGTATGTCGCTTAGCACTTGAGGGAAAGAAAATAACTCTGCCTGGTAATAACATTGTTTCTTTAAATTCTTTTGCACCGTGTTCAACATTACATGTAGTATATATTTTGGTTTGCGCCTGTCAGAACATGTATGTTGGTTATACTGGACGTCCACTAAAAGTGTGTATTCTGGAACACATTTCCCAGGTTAGACATAAAAATCAAGACACTGATTACTAATCCTTTTTAAATAAAGGGCCATAAAGAAGACGATTTCAGGTTTACTGCTCTATATGTGGGTGACCCCAGGGACAAAAACGTATTGAGATCCCTACAAAGACAGGAGAAAAAATGGATTTTTAAACTGAATACATTGGAACCTTTTGGACCAAATACTGAATTTGATTTGGGATGCTTCCTATGATCCACATATTACCTCTAATGGGATGTTAAATTGCAGTCCTATATATCATTCCTGATATATATGTACTGGGCTTTATGTGTGTGTGTGTGTTAGAATTGTATGTGCATAGCTTTAAATATGTGTGAAGAACCGGGGCTGGTTTCTCTTCCCCTATCATCTTACAGATGCAAATGCATTTTGTAATATTTTGTAATGTTTTGTACTTAATTGCAATCAGATTGTTTTACGTGAACTAACTCAGAAAGTATGTGTATAGCCTTAAACGGTTGTGAGTAATGGTTAGAAACAGAATCTCCTCGTATGCTACCCACCCTGCCTTTGGTTTAGATTAGAAACTGTTAACAATTGATAGCATGCACCCGAAGCAGTCTAGAAAGGCCTTTTAGAGGGTAGCACGTAGCTGCTTTTCACATAACAAAATGATGTAAGTTAGAAAGAGAGAGGGAGCACACAAAAAGTTGCAGAAAAAATATGAAAGCGTGAGTTTTTTAGTATTTTCCTTTTTTAAGAAACAAACGTTTTTTGACCTCTGTTTTTGGGTGCATTCAGACTAGAAGTGGTGAAAATTGTATGCATCTTTGTATATTTTTCTAGTTTAAGGTCTCATCTGATGAAACCCTGAGTGAAACAGACCATAAGACTTGAGACCAATTTACTTCAAAGGATAGAACTTGAAAGAATTGTTTTTCACCGGGTAATTAAAGAAGATTTATCTTTCTCTAAACACGACCTAGAAGCTGGGGCAGGGGAGAAGTCAGGACCTCAGCAAGCAAACCCCACAGCTCTAAGGGAACTCCCACAGGAATACCAGCTGTTGGGGAAGGGAGGGGAGGCCTGGAGACATTCAGCTGACAGCTGGTAGGAAATGTTTGACGGGCGTCTGACTTGTCCAGTAAAGTTTTTCTTAAGTAAGTGCCTCATATTTCCCTGGAATAGCTGGTATTTAAGGACAGCGCAGCCCTTAAGGGACTAAAAGAGCCACAACTGAGCTCAGCCCCAGGAAGAATTCCCAAGATCTCAGGCCCCAAAAGGCCTCCCTCCCTCCCTCCTTACCCATTATACCCAACCAAGAGCAGAAGAAATCGGCCATGGCTATTCTTTGCCCATTCCCTTGACCTAATGATGATAAAGCAGACTCACTCGCAGCCAGTTCACTCAGGAAGGAAATATTCTGTTGAGATCCTCTTGAGGAACTCTCCAGCCCTTCGTCCGTCTCCACTGCAGTGTCACGCACATCCGTGCCTTCTTTGGGAGAGAGAGAGAGAAAAGGGGAGGACGAGTGACCCAAGGCCTTTGTCTGTCTCCACCTCAGGCCCTGACACCCACCCTGCCTCTCATGCTGGCCACGGCAGTGGCTGCAGTGGCCCCTGGACCGGCCACGTCTGTTGGCTACTTTCACCACCACCTCAACTCCTGGACTCATCCAGAGGGGGTGAGAACAAGGCCAAGGCACATAATGACATGCTGCTCTTCTATACTCTGATTCACACAACATCACAATGGCAGCAATTCACACCTTTGGCACCTCCTTACCCAGAGAGGCCACACTCCTATAGTTCTCCAGCATGACTTCCCGGTAGAGAGCTCTTTGGTCCGGATCCAGCAGGGCCCACTCGGCCACGGTGAAATACACGGCCACATCCTCAAAGGAAAACGGACACTGAAAGAAAAGGCAGACTTCCTCATCAGAGATCGAGCCAGGCAAGACTGCACCCAGGAAACGGGCATCCTGGTGGGTTGGAGGATGGAGAGGTTGGCGGGGGTCAAGGGAGTGGCGTTCAGAGGATCTTTTGCTCGGACACCTGAGAAGCCACTGCAGGAGGAAAAAAAAACCCTGAGAAAGGAGGGGGAACTCAGGCGGTCCCCTGCTCATCTCCCCTACCTGGACTGAAGGGGCAGCAGCCGTTTCCACTCCTCCACAAAGACGACGACTCAACACTGTCCCTTCACTGCCTGGGAGGGAGAGAACGGTGGAAGAAAGGGTCTGAGCCCAGACTTCACATTTTCCTTGCTTGTGCGTATCCTGCCTCATGCACCCCTGCTCCCAGGACTGTGAAACCTTGCCCTGTCTACACTCAACAAAATGTGTTATGATTTCTGAGTAAACTTGAAGGAGAGATGGAAGAGAAGCTCCAGGTTCCTATGAGCCTCGGTGGGGGGGGGGGAAGTGTGTGTTTACAAACACTGCCAACACATTTTGGACTTCTGTGACACTTGAAATTTACCCTGTGAGCTCCAAAGCTCAGAACGGTGGCAGCATCCCTGCTCGATCAGACTAAAGGCCCAGGCGCACCATTCTCCCGCTGGCCTGGCCCTCCCATGTGCCTTTGTGTTCAGGCTTCCGGGAGAAGGGGGGGGGGGGGGGGGGGGGAGAAAGTCACAATCACACCTGTCCAAAAACCCAGAAGTGACATTAGCACAGCTGAGAACTCGAGGGTAATATCAAGCGGTTTCTAGAGTGCCTGCTGACTGTCTGCTGATGCTCTGATCTAGATTTTCTAGTAGGGTGGAGGATGTCTAGATTTTCAGCAGGATGAGACCTCACTGTGACATCACATCCACCCCTGGCTCCACCTCCAAAGTTCCCAGGGGTGAATCTCTCTAATGGAGATATGTAAAATAGGATTTTGGGGTTATCTTTAATAGGTGTGTGTGTGTGCACCTGGAAGTCATGGCGACCTTTGGTGAGAGACCCCTACTGGGGGCCTGGAGGACTTTCAGAGAGGTGGCTGAATAAAGCCTGCCCCCACCTCCTGCCTCCGGTATTGCAAGGAGGTCTCCCATCCAAGTACTTGCCAGAGTTGACCCTGCTTAGCTGCCGAGATCTGACTTGTCAGGGCATGAGATAGGAATATTTTAGTCATTCCTGCAGAAAGTATTGGCGCCTACAAGCCTAGACAGCTTTCGGAAGGGACTGGATAAACATCTGGAGCAGAGGTCCATGAGTAGCTATTAGCCACAAGGTATAGATGGAACTCTATGTGGGGCAACAGCAGGAGGGGTTTAGCAGTTCTGGCCCCGCTGGTTGGCCTCTTGATGGCACCTGGGTGTGGAGTCTTGGATTGGAGGGGCCACTGGCCTGATCCAACATGGCTTCTCTTATAGTCTCCTGTGTTAAGATGAGAAGGGAACTGCCCTACATGAACCTGTGTGATTCCCCCTTCAAGTGAGTGGCCACCGTTACATCCCGTGGCACTGAGTCTCAGCAGTCCACTCTGTGTGGTGTGCAGAAATAGTTTTTTTCTCCTGTCCTGAGCGTTCTATGCAACCACTTCACAGTGTGCCCAGATCTGGGCCCAAGGCACCCTTACCACGGGAGAGGGCATCTTGGGAACGCTCCTGGGCCTGCGCCTTCTGCTCCTCCTCCAAAGGAGATCCTTTATCCTCAGAGAACATCACTTCCGTCTTCACAGACGGCCCCCACATCTGAAACTGCAGGAAGGGATACAGGTTAGAGGAGGAATGCGAAAGACCAAGGAGATGGATCTTGCCCCTGCCCATCCTCACCCCTGCATCGATCGATAGAACGGCTTCAACCACAGTGGCAAGAATCAAGGTTGTGGGTTTCTATCAGCCCCGGTGAAGTGTCTAGAGGGACACATATCGGGCAGGGGGGCCTTAGGCCAAGGTCAAAGGTCACAGCTAGAATGGACGGCATGAAGCTCCCTCACCTGCTCTGCCTGCCGCATGTCCTCTGCCCGACTCAGGAGGAAGCCCTCAGCCAGGGACACCGCCTGGGAACTGGTCTCCGGCCCGCATCCTCTGACCCAGTGCTGCATTTCCTCAGGCAGGACGGCCAGGAACTGCTCCAGGACCACCAGGTCCACGATCTGCTTTTTGGACTGCCTCTCCGGCTCTAGCCAGCTCTTGCAAAGTCCGTGGAGCTGGCTGCAAACCTCTCGGGGCCCAGCAGCCTCCTGGTAGCAGAACTGCCAGAAACGCTGGCGATGCTCCTCTGGGATCCCAGCATCCTGAGGCAGGACCTCTGGCACCGCTCTTTCATTACCACTCCCCGCCTGGATGGGAGGGGGGTCTTTCCTTGCAGTCCTGCCAGTTCCTGGTCCTTCTGGGTCCTGCTCTTCCATCTCCTCCCCCTTCTATTGGACCACCTCAAATTGCAAAAAGATGCCTTTACTGACTTGGTATGAAGAAGAAGAGGGGAATATATCAAAAAGGCAGAAAGAAACCTAAAGATGATGGAGTTACATCATCCACCCTGGTCAAGACACACACAGGATTGCCCTGATGAATCGGAAGGAGAATCTTTGTCGTGGTTTGCAGATCAGGGTTCATGTCCTTGTGCTAACTACCAAAGACTGGTATGAACTATTGTAGACATCTCGTAAGGAGGTCCACCGTAGTCTCCAATTCCTGAAGCAATACACCCAAGAGTTCTTCAGGTTGTGAAATACTTGACCCACTAACCCATAGATGTAACCTATAATGAAATTCGGCCACCGTACCTGAAGACTGGAGAGTAGCAAGTGTTGCAGCAGTTTTTAAATATGGATCCAGAGGGAAAACAGGAAATTACAGGCCAGTCAGCCTCACATCTGTCCCAGGCATATTAGTAGAATCTGTAATCAAAGACAGAATTGTTAGGCACACAGGAGGACAAAGCCCGCTGAGGGAAAACCAGCACGGCTTCTGCACAGGGATGTCCTGCCACAACAGAGGGTGGACAAAGACAACATCTTCTCCCTCTCCCAACATATACTAGAACTTGAGGGCATCCAATGAAGCTGATGGGCAGTAGATTCAGGACAGACAAAATTAAATGCTTCTGTACGCAGAGAGTGTTTAAAATGCGGAGTGCGCTGCCAGAGGATGTCGTCATGGCCACAGGAATAAGCAGCTTTCAAAGGGGACTAGATAAACTCACGGAGGGCAAGTCTAGCTACCAGCCCTGGTGACTGAGGGGAACCTCCACATTCAGAGTGCCTAGTGCCAGGAGGCAACATCAGGGGAAGGCCTCTCTGCCCTGCTGTTGGCCCTCCAGAGGACTGGTTTGGCCACTGTGGGAGACCAGATGCTGGACTAGATGGACCACTGGACTGATCCACCAAGACTCTTCTGATGTTCTTCCTACAGGGGTCCTGTCGCTGAGGCCACGATCCTCACAGTGGTGTGTTTCCAGGTGCCCTTTGTCCCTCCTGGACTTCTGGGTGTGAGAAAGCTGGTATTCGGGGGAGGGGCGTGGCTCTCTGCCTGTCCCGGGGGAGTTGCCGGGTGCTGTGGATTCGTGGGCACTGGTGGTGTTTCCATACATACCAGGGGCTTTGCCAGCCTCTCTGCT